>NW_023396781.1:855681-930681 GCF_011125445.2 Fundulus heteroclitus | reverse complement strand
TCGTTTCAAAGTATCCATGTATTTTTGCCTGTTTTCCCCCTGCCATTCACTATATGCGCGCGAGAAAGCAACAACAAAAAACCGCGTGTCAACGTCAAATAAACGCAAGCATATCGAGTTAGCAAGCATTTCAGTTTAAAGTTCTTCCAGCATGGAATATGACAGAAACAAGTTAGTTGGAACCACTGCCAAGTTAAACTTTGGTATTGAACATAAAATGGTAATGCTGCTCCCTGCTGTTACCTCAGAAATTGCCTGTTTTTGGTAGATTTTTTCCCCATAAAGAGAATTCCCTGTCAGTGGCAATAAGCTTTAATTTATTATTATTGCTATTTTTTGTTTTACATGTTTAAGTTGAGCTTTACACTAAATATGTGTTACTGATAAGTGCTACAAATGTTACAACACTTTTGTTCATATGGCAGCAGAACATTAAAATAAAAGTGCTCTTTACACTACTTTTGAATTCATTCTTGGAGTTTGTAAATACAATGCGATTAATCGCGATTAATCAGTGCGATTAATCGCGATTAAATATTTTAATCGTTGCCCAGCCCTAATATATATATATATATATATATATATATATATATATATATATATATATATATATATATATATATATATATATATATATATATATATATGTGTATATATGTATATATGTATGTGTATATATATATGTATATATATATATGTATATATATATATGCTGCTGTATATTAGCCAGTCCCTAAGCTTGATGTATCATGAAACTGTTGACCTTTTAGGTTTTGTGGTTTTTATTTTATTATTACAATTAAATAATAATAATAATAATAATAATAATATTATAATAATAATAATAATGTTATGTTCAGTGTTTTTTCGCTAATCCACCTCTTATATATTTCAATCCTTATGTAATTTTGTCTGTGTTGTGTGCACCTGCCTGTTGCTTTAATCCTATAAATTTCCCCGTCGTGGGATAAAAAAAGGATTAGCTAATGTTATCTTATCTTAAATAACACTTTTTAATATATGTACTGGGTTCTTTCAAGGTCTTAATTACATGTTATGTGTGGGCTCCAGTAACATCCATCCATCCATCCATCCATCCACTGATCTACCTGGATGTTCCCTGGAGGACTGAAACGCCTCAGTCAGAGACGTCTGTGGGTCTGTCGGGGCAATGACAGAAGTTTCGTCTTCTCTCTCCGTTTCTGGGGCTCGACGTTTTCATGTTTTTTCACGTGCTTAGATGAATTTGTTGTGTTTCCACTGAAATGAACCGGCTTTTTACAAAACATACAGCTTGATTTCATTTACGGTATTAAAATAAAGCCTAACGGTGCTACTTCCCCTGTTCATGTTTTTTTGCTGCTGCGGTCTCTCTCAGCTGTTTGTGTATTAAGTTTGTGTGAGAGCTGAGTGGGCGGGCCAGGCTGAGCCTGCGTGCTGATTGGCTGGCGCCGCTGAGCCATGTACGAGAGGGGGGGAGGGGGGAGCGGGAGAGTGCTGCCGTGACAGCGCACTGCAGTCAGCGCGCCTGCTGACAGACACTGACTGAAAGCATGTGAGCAACATGCGTTAATGCGCGATAAAATAAATATCGCCGTTAATAGTGTAACGAATTAACGCGAAATTAACGCGTTAACTTGCCCAGCCCTAATATATATATATGTATGTGTGTGTGTGTGTGTGTGTGTGTGTTGTAAACTACTGCTTTTAAATGTTTTTGTAATAGGCTTTGATAACAAAAAGTTCTTTATTCCATGAAAGTGGTGAATCAGCAGTCTTAAGTTTTATCAACTGGCTGACTCCGAGTGGAGCTGAGCAATCAGGATTAAGAGGACCGTCCATAGAAAATCAGGAAGCCAAGCAAGCAGCTATCCTCTGCATTAAGGTACAAGTCACACAGCATGATGTTTGCATCAATACTCAATTTTCTGCTGGCTTATTAGCCATTGTGTTTTTCATTATTAAGTATTCTAAATCCTACCACCTACTATTATCTAAGGGGTGGCACCCCGCCAACAAGACTGGCCACCATCCCAAGACGATCACTGCATCTAGTAAATCATTAAACATCTGTACATGGTCAGGTTAATTTGATTAAAATTAGTAACCTTCCTAAATAGCGGCAGAACATAGTCATATTTCTGGCTGAACCATTGTCAGTCCTCTACTTTCAGCTCTCTGTGTCTGAGTCACAGATGTCTGCACGCAGGTAAACATACACTCCCAACCAGGAGTGAGGGCACATAGAGTTGCGACATATTTTTTTCCTGCTTTGGCAAAAATATCAGCATTTTCTAAACATACTCATGTTTTCAGAACGGTGCATCTACTAGTCACGCAGATGTTGGCAGAGTTTGTTCTGATGGGGAACATGACATGTTTCCCCTAATCAGTCATTCTGTCCAACTCTGGCCTTTGAGGCAAGGCAAATTTATTTGTATAGCACATTTCAGTACAGAGACAATGCAAAGTGCTTTACATGATTAAAATACAGGAAACTAAAACAGAATATAAGCAAGTAGGAATAAAATGTAGAAACAAAATAGAACATCAATAAACAGTTGACTAAAAAAGTTTAACTAATGCTGTTTCAGTAGAACAGTTTAACTAGAACAGTCATAGGCAATCCGAAACAAATGTGTTTTTAATCTTGATTTAAAAGAACTCAGGTTTTCCGCACATTTACAGTTTTCTGGAAGTTTGTTCCAGATAAGTGGAGCGTAGGAACTAAATGCTGCTTCTCCTTGTTTAGTTCTGGTTCTAGATATGCAGAGAAGGCTGGAGCCAGAAGACCTTAGTGCTCTGGATGGTTGATACACTGATATATGTATCTGTGATGTATTTAGGTGCTAGGCCATTCAGGGATTAACAGAAGTATTTTAAAGTCTATTCTCTGAGATACAGGGAGCCAGTGTAAGGACTTTAGAACTGGGGTTATGTGTTCTACTTTCTTAGTCTTAGTGAGGACGCGTGCAGCAGCGTTCTGGATCAGCTGCAGCTGTCTGATCCACTTTTTAGGCAGACCTGTGAAAACACCGTTGCAGTAATCAATTCGACTAAAAATAAACACATGGATTAGTCTTTCCAGATTCTTTGGAGACATTAGTCCTTTAATCCTAGAAATGTTCTTCAGGTGATGGAAAGCCGATCTTGTAATTGTCTTTAGATGCTTTTGGAGGTTCAGGTCTGAGTCCATCACTACACCCAGTTTTCGGGCCTGATCAGTGATTTTTAGCTGAAGCGACTGAAGCTGTGTGGTAACCTTTGATCTCTCCTCTGTTGGTCCAAATATTATTACTTCTGTTTTGTTTTTATTCAATTGAAGAAAATTGTGGCACATCCAGGCATTGATTTATTCTAGGCATTTACTCAGTGCCTGAACAGGTTCATAGTCACCTGGTGACATGGTGATGTAAAGCTGTGTGTCATCTGTGTAGTTATGGTAGATGATGTTGTTGTTTTTTATGATCTGAGCAAGAGGGAGCATGTAGATGTTTAACAGGAGGGGACCCAGAATGGACCCTTGGGGAACCCCACATGTGATTTTTGTCATTTCTGATGTAAAGTCACTTACTGATACAAAAAAGTCCCTGTCCTTTAAGTAGGATTTAAACCAGTTAAGAGCTGTACTAGAGAGGCCAACCCAGTTCTCCAGGCGTTCTAACAGAATGGAGTGATTGACAGTATCAATAGCTGCACTGAGATCCAATAGAACCATCACGGTGGTTCTTCCACAGTCAGTATTTATATAGATGTAATTAAACCCCTTGATAAGGGCGGTCTCTGTACTGTGGTGAGCACGGAAATCTGACTGGAAAACATCAAAGAGGCTGGTCGTTGTTAAGAAGGTGTTTTAATTGTTGAAACAGCTTTTTCAATAATCTTACTGATAAAGGGGAGGTTTGAGATGGGCCTGTAGTTCTGAAGAAGTAGTTTGTCTAAATTGATCTTTTTCAGCAGAGGTTTGATAATTGCTGTTTTTAGGGACTGGGGGAAAACACCTGACAGAAGGGACATGTTTATTATCTGAGTCAAATCAATTCAATTCAATTCAATTCAATTCAATTTTATTTATATAGCGCCAAATCATGAAACATGTCATCTCAAGGCACTTTACAAAGTCAAGTTCAATCATATTATACAGATTGGGTCAGATTATACAGATTGGTCAAAAATGTCCTATATAAGGAAACCAGTTGATTGCATCAAAGTCCCGACAAGCAGCATTCACTCCTGGGGAAGCGTAGAGCCACAGGAAGAGTCATCTGCATTGTACATGGCTTTGCTGCAATCCCTCATACTGAGCAAGCATGAAGCGACAGTGGGAAGAAAAACCACCCATTAACGGGAAGGAAAAACCTCCGGCAGAACCGGGCTCAGTATGAACGGTCATCTGCCTCGACCGACTGGGGTTACAGAAGACAGAACAGAGACACAACAAGAGAAACAAAAAAGCACAGAAGCACACATTGATCTAGTAATCTGTTCTACATTAGATGGTAGTAGCGGGTGAGCCGTCTTCTCTGGATGATGTCACAGTTAACAGAACGCCAGACCAGGTGTACCTACTATGAAGAAAAAGAGACAGAGCAAAAAGTTAAAAGCTGAAATGACGACAGTCATTTCAATGTAATACAATGCAAAACTGGAGAACAGTAGACTGAAGAACAGTAGAAATCAGTAGAGTGAGAAAATTAGACCCTGATGTCCTCCAGCAGCCTAGGCCTATCACAGCACAACTATAGAGATAGCTCAGGGTATGAGCCACTCTAACTATAAGCTTTGTCAAAAAGGAAAGTTTTAACATTAGTCTTAAAAATAGATAGGGTGTCTGCCTCACGGACCAAAACTGGGAGTTGGTTCCACAGGAGAGGAGCCTGATAGCTAAAGGATCTGCCTCCCATTCTACTTTTAGAGACTCTAGGAACCACCAGCAGACCTGCAGTCTGAGAGCGAAGTGCTCTGTTAGGAACATACGGGGTAATCAGAGCTCTGATATATGATGGAGCTTGATTATTAAGGGCTTTATACGTTAGAAGGAGAATTTTAAATTCTATTCTTGATTTAACAGGAAGCCAATGAAGGGAAACTAAAATTGGAGACATATGATCCCTCTTGTTGATTTTCATCAGAACTCTTGCCGCAGCATTTTGAATCAGCTGAAGACTTCGAACTGCATTTTGTGGACTTCCTGATAGTAAAGAATTACAATAGTCCAGCCTTGAAGTAACAAATGCATGGACTAGTTTTTCAGCATCACTCCTGGACAGAATGTTTCTAATTTTGGCGATATTCCGGAGGTGAAAAAAGGAAACTCTGGAAACCTGTTTAATATGGGATTTAAATGACATGTCTTGGTCGAAAACAACACCAAGATTTTTAACTTTATTACCAGAGGCCAAGTTAATGCCATCCAGATTAAGGGATTGATTAAGAACTTTATTTTTTGAAGACTCTGGCCCAAAGATTACAACTTCTGTCTTGTCAGAATTTAAATGCAGGAAATTTAAAGTCATCCAGCTTTTGATGTCATCAAGACATGACTGCAGTCGAAGTAACTGATTGGATTCATCAGGATTTATGGATAAATATAGCTGAGTGTCATCAGCATAACAGTGGAAATTAATCCCATGCTAATTTTGCCAATCGGAAGCATATATATAGTAAATAGAATTGGTCCAAGGACTGAACCCTGTGGTACTCCACAAGTGACCCTAGAGTTTGAGGAAGATTTATTATTAACATGAACAAACTGGAATCTGTCCGACAGATAAGATTATCAGACGCTATGACAGGCAGAACATTCTTAAAGAAAGCTGTGGGGAGAACATCAAGGCAGCAGGAGGAGGAACTTAGCTGCTGAATGATCTGCTCTAAGCTTTTGTGGTTTATTTGGCTGAATTGGGACATTTTGTCAGGATAGGTTCCTGCAGGAACCTATCCTGACAAAATGGTACAGCTTTGGTTCTGGTGTTGATATGGAAGTACAAACTGATCCTCTAATTTTTAGGATTTTCTCAGTAAAAAAGTTAGCAAATTCATTGCAGGCCCTGGTGGAGTGGAGTTCGGAGGTCACAGACACAGGAGGATTTGTTAACTGTCGACTGTGGAAAATAAGACACGAGCACTATTAATGTTTTTCTTAATGATCTCAGAGAAGAAAGATTCTCTTGCTTTTTCTATTGTAAGTTATATCTATAAAGTCTCTCTTTATAGATGTCATAGTGAACCTGCAGTCTGTTCTTTCTCCATCTGCGTTCAGCTTTTCGACACTCCCTTTTTTCACCTCTAACTGCTGGAGCATTTCTTCAAAGAGATTTTTTCTTTCCGAAAAGAACTTTCACTTTAACTGGAGCAATGCAGTCAATGATGTCTGAGACTTTAGAATGAAAGTTATTGACTAGCTCATCTACTGAGTTGCAGCCCAAGGTTGAAGTAGCAGAGTAAGCTTGAATAAAAGTTTCCATGGCATTGTCCTTAATGGTACATTTTCTTACGATGTCCCTTTGGCTAAATGAGTCACTGGAAATTATGCTTTCAAAGGTAACAGAAAAGTGATCGGATAAGACAACATCAGTTACATTGACCTTAGAAATCTTTAGACCTTTAAAGATGATCAGGTCTAAAATATGTCCCTGTTTGTGTGTTGGCTGTTGCTGAGTTAAACCAAAGTTTCTAAGTGTGTCACACAGTTCTTTTGCACTTGTCTTCAGGGTTGTCAATGTGAAAGTTGAAGTCTCCCACAATATTTAAACAGTCATAATCAACACATATCACAGACAGGAGGTCACTAAAATCATTAAAAAAGTTTGATGTGGACTTAGGAGGCCTGTAAACATTCAGAAACATAGTTTGTACTGGGCTCTTTACCTTGAGAGCCAAATGTTCAAAAGAGTTGAATTTTCCCAAAAACACTTTTTTACACTTTAGTGAATCATCGAACAATGTTGCCATTCCTCCACCTTTCCTTTGCTGTCTGCTCTCACAAAGAAAATTGTGGTTTTGAGGAGTCGACTCCAACATAATATGAGCTTCCTTAAGTTTATGTAACCATGTTTCTGTTAAAAACATAACATCAAGGTTATTGTCAATAATGAAGTCATTAATTAAAAGGGATTTTCCTGACAGCGATCTAATGTTTGATAAACCCAGTTTATATGACTTAGTGGTGGATGATGTCTCTGTGACAGGTTTCATCTGACAGTTTATGACTTTTAAGTATTTGTTCCTGTTTATCCTAATGTCTTTCTTTTTTCTGCCACTTATCATCACAGATATTCCATAATATCCGGCAAAAGGCCCAAGCTGATGCTGGAAACTGTCATGTCTGATAAACGTGCGGCCAGGGCCCGATCTGTATCACAGCAAAGTAATCTGAAAGTCCTCAGCACCAGAATGTTCTGTGATACGTAAAGGAGAAGGATCTGGGCCTCTGAGGCCTTTGGAAAATGCTGCTTTAGTCACAGCAGAATGGCTATGTGGAGAGGATGTCAACTGTAGGCCAATCTTAAATACTTTGTTCATGTTGTGAGAAAATTCCAGAAAAGGAACTTCTGGGCTTTGTGGAGTCTGGACTAGTGTTTGTGACGATGGAGGTTTTTGGTCCTCTCTTTGTCCTGTTGAGATCTGGGATGAATCCTCATGTAGTTCTGACGTAGCCTCTTTCTGTGTCATCTTTCTGGCCATCTTTATCTTGGCTTGTTCGAGCTGTACTGGGTTTATAATTCGTTTTGGCACTGGTTGAGCTTTGTTTTGGGACAAAGCTGATGGTGCATGGTTCACAGAATAGGAGATGTTTGAAATCAGCCGTTTTGCACCTGACTTATTTACAGAGAAACCATCTCTGTTGAACAGATGTCTCCTCTCCCAAAAGATGTTAAAGTTGTCTATGAAGGTTACAGTTGTTTGTTTGCATGTTTTTCCCAGCCATTTGTTAAGCATCAAAATTCTGGAAAAAATCTTGTCTCCATAATTTATGGGTACATGAGGGCCGCAGAGAAACACCTTGACATTAAGGCCATCAACTAGATTTAGCAGACGAATGTAATCTTCTATCAATACTTCTGATTTTCTCTGGAAGGCGTCGCCCAGGGCTACAGCTTGTATTATGAGTTTTTCCAAGGTCGGGCGTTCTTTCAAGATCCTTGGAAGGATGTCTGATATTTCAGACACCAGGCCACAGCTCAAAGGGTTGTAAATCAGCACCTCTGTATTTGTCTTGTTACAGAAATGTTTAATCCCGCTTACAGATCGATTGCCTAATATCAGGGTCTTTGGCCCTGTGGCATGTCTTTTCTCTGGTAGCTTAGTGTTTACATACCTCTGAATGTTGTCATGATTCTCCTTGGTCACATTTTGGAGCGGAGCAAATCTGTTTCGTAACGGAATTCCAACATTTCCAGCAGGCTTACTCCTATCATTTGTTGTGGGAACAGCCCGCTGTTGTTTCACTTGTCTTGAGACATCTCTCTGTAGTATCGGCCAGTTTGCTTTGTTTAGGGGGAGGGTTCGTTGATCCTTTGGTCTTGCACCCAGAGTGCAAAGACCAAAATAAATAAAGAGAAAATAAATAAAATAACTAAATCCAACTTTCTGTGGTTTTGTCTAAGAGATAAAAAGGAGATAAAAAGTAAAAAAGTAAAAGGCAGGAAATGCAAGCAAGCAGGGAGCAGAGAAAAAATCATCCGAGTAGGCAGAGAGGCAGAGAATCAGTGACTCCAGAGTCCGTTATCTGTAATCTCCATGGTAACCGATAATGCAGTCCAGTCTCTGTAACCTCATAATCTCAAACAATTCTCCCTGTTGATGTGCCCAAAAAGCACATCATAACAAAGCAGTCAAAATCCCCCCCCCCCACCCCCGTTGTGTGCCCCAAAGGCACAGCACAATGAAAGCAGTTCCAAAAAATGGGCTGGACAAACATCAGTGGAAACATTTATCACCGATCAGCATCAGTAACTCACAAATCAGCATTTATCACTCAAGCCCACAGTCTCAGCATTTACCTACAATTTAGGGTTCAGCTAATTGAGCTAGGCCTGTTTTAAGTTCCTAAGTGCACATTATTTTAATTTCACATTAGACTAGGTAAGCTATGCCTGTTCAGTAACCAAGTTCAGATCCGTCTACCCCCACTCCGCAAAACCTCCTACTTGATCCTCAATTCTCCCTTCCATGGACAAACATGCATCACTTCCATACCTTACAAATCCAAAAGTACCAGTCGGGGGCATCACAGGGCAGGCAGGGTCTTTTCCACCAGAAATGCCATTCCCTCTAAGAGATGGTAAAAACTGATAAGACCCTCAGGGAAATCCCGCTCTCTGCCAATTTGAGCACGAAGACCCCGTACTGAATCTGAAAATTATCATTACCAAGTATTTTAAGGATCTTCGGTGCCAATCAGATCCTGGTTCTCCCTATGTCAAAGCAAACAGATTGCATAAACTGTAGGTCTTGGTTTGTGGGTCCAGAGCAGGGAGTTGGCATTCTTCATCATAAAACCATAATGATCAACATAATTCAACATCACAGTATAAATGTCATAACACAGAAAATCAAACAGGATCATGTAAGTCAGTGGAACAGGGCAGTTGAAAAACACAGTAACACAATATGAAAAGAGTCAGTATGTTAAGAACGCAACGTAAAGAAAGCCTTCGGGCCATTCAGAGCACATGGCAGACATTAATCTAATCGCGAATAAGTGGTCGGCTTAAGGTTCTCAGGCAACTCCACTGTATCAGGATAAGAAATCATAGTTCTCTGGCTTCTTCTTCCCCAGCTTCGTCAGTCCACTTCTTGTTCCTCAGCTTGTAGGAGATGATACAACTGGATGGCAATGTGTGTTCTGTTCTGGCTCGGGTAATGAGCATTTTATTTTGCATTTCCCACTACTAAACTGCCCCTTGTAGATGGCCGGCAAACAGGAGTCTTTGTTTTCTGTTGTAAAAAAGTGTAATTAGTGTTCTCATCAAACTAAGTAATCTTATAGTTCAAATGTATTTGCCTTAGTTTTCCTCAGCACTTCTTAACATAATTCATCCAATGTGTGTCAGTTGAAAGTTTTCTGCAACACAATTTTATCATCTTACTCATTTCATGGCTGTTTCTACTCACTACTGTGTCAAGGTACACCTTATCTGATTCAGCACACAGTCTCAACAGAGAATTATACTAAAACCTTCCAGAAACTCCTTGCTGAATCAGCTCTAAAATACTTTACATTTGTTCTTTAATACCCAAACAGTAAACCCCTAAGTTCTTAAAAGATGCACCATTCTGTAGATTTCAGGAATTTCATTGTAATTTTAATCAGAAGCATTCCTACATATCTTTCGTCTTATTTTGAAAAGCTCACATGAGAAAAAGGACAGTGTGCCTCCCTAAGAGCATACCAAGTCTTCATTGCTTGATATTCAGGAAGTGGGCATGGCCTATGGAGGAAACAGGAAGTAGTTCTGTGAAACAATTTCAGCTTAACCATGCTTCAAACCGTAAGGACCTCTAATTGAAAGCAGATGACACTTCTTATGCCTAAAGCGCATAGCAATTCTAACCCCTTTAATTACCTATTTTAATAATCCCTGTTGGCTTTATTTTAATAATCCCTGTTGGCTTTAACAGTTTATCTACTCAACCCTGGTTTTATTCTGTATCCTCCCGTTTGGATATTTTTGAAACAAAACTTTAAACGGTAATATCCTGTGAACAGTAACCCATTGTTTCTCTTTAAAAACATCTCACCCTGTTCATTTAACTGCTCTATACAACACTAGATAAAAAATTTGTAACCCTGTTTCATACATCTAACAATTTTTTTGTTGATAATACGCACAATCACACTTTTATTTGTCTGTTAATGCAATAGTCTTCTGGACATATTCCATGGCCTTTTTGGTGTCGAAGAACTCCTTTTCTTCATTCTGATTTCTAACTCAGACTCGAGAAGATGCTACCACACCTTATACACACATATCAAACTGGCTTCTTTTGCAGAGACAAACCCATGATAACATTAGATGGTCCTAACATATCATTTATCATATTTAACAAAACAAATTGGATTTTGTTCTGGTTATCCATTCATTGTATAGTAAGCCATCTGCTAAAATTTAAATTAATGGATATTTGTCAGAATCAATTATACTGCAACGTGGTTCAAGGCAGGGCTGCCCTCTTTTGCCACTGTTCTTCTCTATGTATATAGAACCACTTGCACAATGATAGAGAGACAGCATTGGTTAAAGGGTTTTCTATAAATGGAGACAGACTTAAATTGCCCTATACTCAAACAATGTTTTGGTGTATGTATCCGAGCCCACTAATACATTCCCCGAATTGATGAATATTTTGCTAAAATCTTGCAGCTACTCAGGTTATTAAATAAACATAGAAAAGACACAAATATTAACAGTCCATTATTTACCACCAAAACAGATTCCTGAGAAATTTCCTCTTGAATGGGATCGGCAATCACTAAAGTACCTAGGCATATATTTACCCAAGGACATCTCTGTATTGAAGAAACTTAATTATACCCCACTTTTAACAAAAATCAAAGAGGATATAAGAAGATGGAATGCAATCTCCTTTCTCATTCTTGGTCACAGAATTGACTGTATAAAAATGAATGTGCTCCCATGTTATCTGTTTTAATTTCAGGCATTTCTGGTGGAGGTTTCTCAAAGACAATTTTCAGAAAGTGATAAAATAAATTCTAGATTTATTTAGCAGGGTATAATATAAAACACTATAGCTTTCAAAAGAAGAAAGAGGCCTAGCATTACCATAAATTAATGGTTATTTTTATGCAGCTCAGATCAAGCTGCTCATTAATATGTTTTCATCAAAATTTCATGCTAGATGGAAAGATATAGAAATCTCAATATTGAAGCTGCAGTTTTAACTAATAGAAATTTGGATAAATGTATCAAGATAATCCATAATCCATAGATCATAATGCAATTAAAAATATAGAAAAAGGAAAAGAAGAATATAAGACAATAAAATTCAGCTAATTCAATGGTGTGCATTTCACCCAGGAGTTGGACCTAGCCTTCTGGATAGTACATTTAAACATTGGATTTCAAAGGTTTTGACGACTTTCTATTCACTTGCACATAATGGAAACATGAAAGATTTTGAAAGATTAAAGACAGATTATCAGTTTAATAATCCTGTTTTTTTGTTGTTGTTTTTTTACATCTTTGACTGCAGAACTACTTTCAACAGAATATTAACTGATCTCAATGATCCAATTCTGAACGTTTTTCTGCAGGCTTATAAACATAGCGTAGTTAAAGGTGTAATTTCTAGATTTTACAAAGGATTTTTGACTAAGATTTCTCACTCCACTGCTTACATCAAGGTCAAATTTCAGATGAAGATTTTTACAATCCGGCTCAAAAAAGGATGCTTAAATTAAATAATGGAAAGAATGGGTCAGGTATATCAAATCCTTACGACCAGATTTTGCTTGGGTCTCTCATGTATAGAGAAGAATGTAACAAAACTTATTCTCATCCCCTTTTTATGTTTGTGATTAATACATGTTTATGTTTTGCTGTTTATTTTGACTTCAGAACCCCTCCCCCATTATTTGTTTATGCTCAGGACATTTTCTGTATGCTGTTCCTCTTTGTACTTCTCTAAAGACAGAAAAAAACAAAAGCAAAGTGGGCACTGTCTTGATATGGTTGTATTTGGTGTTGTATCCCACCTTTTGAAATGCAATGAATAAAAAAGACACTGATCTTCACAATTCCTTCCATACATCCTTATCAACATTGTGTAGCTATTTTCAGTCGTCATTGAGTAAAATTCAGGTTACACTCTGGACAAGTCAACAGAATATCACCGGGCATCAATAAAACCTATCTCAAACAATTTTGCAGTGTTTACAGTTTCTGTAACGTCTTTTTTAGCTTATCATTTTTATTTTCTTTTAGGATTGTGACCCAGAGAAGTTGATTACTGAGAGTAAATTCCTCCAGCTGGAGTCTCTGCAGGAGCTTATGAAGGTTTTTTTTATCTTTTTACCTGGATCTCTTATATTTTCAGTCAATCCTTTTTTGCCATGCATCACTTTAACCATAGCTGTTTGTTGACCTGTTTTGATAAATGTCTCGTTTAAAAAAATCACTCATGTCCACTTTTCCCCATAAGGCACTGATATCTGTTAGCCCAGATGAAGAGACTTATGATGAAGAGGATGCTTCCTTCTGTTTGGAGATGCTGTTGCGTATTGTTTTGGAAAATAGGTGTGACCACTTGTTCACAAATGCAGTAGTATTTCAATAAACAGTCAATGTTATGTAGCAGTTTAAATTAAATAAACATTGTTTTTGGATTGGAAGGGACCGTGTATCGTGTGTTTGGCAAACAGTCCGGGACCATCTCTATCACCTATGTGTTCATGCCCCTGAGAGCTGCTTCCTGGTGGAGAGAGCTGTGGTGGGCCTTCTTCGACTTGCAATTCGGCTGCTGCGCAGAGAAGAGATCAGCTCTCAGGTACCGAAGCAAGCAACAAATAATCAGTATGAATGAAGGCAAAAAATTACAGGCAGTGGAAGCCAGGTCTATTTTATTAGTTTTAAAGTTGTCATTAACCCATTTTTAAATAGTGGTCCATTTATTTGTCATGTCGACATTCTTAACTTGTGTACTTTTAAATAATAGTACATTTCTATATCAGTGCTGTTGATATTGTCCTATTTTGTATACTGTATATCAAATCAAACTACCTCAGGCACATGACACCACATATACAATTTTTTTTCCAGCATTCTCATTCTAAGTGCTACACACTATCAATCTGGTTTACCAGGTTAATAGTGGGCAACTCTTCCAGTAATATGGGTAGGAAAACCCCAGATCAGTTTTTGGATTTATTGCGTATAATAAAAGATAATCTACTATTCCTTTAAGGTTCCTATTTAATCTCAATGTATTGTTTTTAACACAAAATTGATATAAAGCAAGCAAACACGCTGCAGCAAAGGACATGGACTTTGCTATTGATTTAGGAAATCAATGATTTAGGATTTCCTAAATCATTGTTTCGTTTCAAACATAAACAACAAATGTTAATAGTACATTTAAAGCAAACCAATCGCAGCTTACAGTGTCCTGGTGTTATTTGATTCACAAAATGTGACCCGTGGATTGAGTAAAAGCAGAATAAAAGGTTGCATAGAAATCTCTGTCAGCATTTTTTATTAAACACCAAGACATAAATGAGAATGAATTTATGAGAAACTTGAACATTGTCGATTTATTTGACAATGTTTATTGTACTGCAATATTTGAGTTTTGCTGAAAGCTGACCATTTAAACTTTCAGATATCTACTCAGGATACAGTGTTGGTCAACAGCGCACATACCTATTGTCCCTGATAGAGAGCTGTATTTGTCAGTTAAGTAGCCTTCCAAAATGAGATATGAAACAAGGGACCATATTATAATTGAAACACGCTCTAATGGTGCTGCTTATTTGTTTGAGCAAGTTATTTTTCAGCTTGTCATTATTGCTCACCGGAGATCATTTCTAATATAGTTAAAGTTTCCACTTGAATTAAGGCGCTATCGCTGTTCCTGTTCATCCACAGGTCCTTCTCTCGTTGCGCCTTCTGCTCATGATGAAGCCGCATGTGTTGGCCCGGATCAGTCGAGAGGTTGCGTATGGCCTTCATGAGCTACTGAAGACTAATGCAGCCAACATCCACTGTACAGATGACTGGTACACACTCTTCTCCCTGCTGGAGTGTATTGGAGCTGGAGTTAAACCTCGTGCCTCCTTCCAACTCAGCTCTTCTACTGCTGACAATGAAACAGGTTCAATATTTCCCCACAGATAAATGTTTGAGTTCTTTGAGTTGTTTGGGTATCATATTTTCAAAACATGTACATAAGACTTACGGTACAAGTGTCGTATGTAGGTCTCCATATTTAAGGGCTTTGCAGAACAGCTGGACAATTTTGTCTGAAAGAAATTACCTTTATAAGTTCAGCTCTGTTCTTAAAGTGGATAATGATATTTCAAGGTGGCAAGTCTATTTCTAGAGATATGCTCAACAAATTGCACTGCACCTATATCCCAGACACCTTTCCTACCTTTGGTATGTGTTAAAGATTCACAAGAGCTCAGTTTTCTCCAGATTTATGTATGTAAACTTTGTGAGGTAGATTTCAGGTGATGCACTGATGCATTGTTCAAACTGTGTTGTTAAAAACTGTATGCAAATAGGATAAAATGCCTGTCATAGAAAACCTTATTTTTCTCATACCTGCAGGTGCACAGTCAGACAGTGAGCTGTCATCTCATCATTCCAATGACGTGAATTTAGATCGTGGCTACACATCTGACACAGAGGTTTATACAGAGCACAGTAAGACCAGGATACCTCGTTCCACTACTGATGCGGATGTATCAAGTAGTGGATGGCTTGTGGTAAGTCCACACACCTGGAAATTTACAGTATACTGTATATCTACCAAAATAGTTTACAAAGATGCACCCACTTTCAAGGTAATACTATAATGCATGTTACGTCTTGTAAAACAAAGTATGTGGACAGTTGACTTCACTATGGGCTCCTGTGTGATACAGATTCTATAATAATCTATCTTTCAATGTATTTGAGATCTACAGTGTTAGACTGTGAAGCAGAAACTAAAACTCAGTTTTTTTAAGTCCAATATATTTCTGTAAATTTTACAAAATAGTTTTTGGAAATTTTTCATGAAACTGAACTGTTACTCTATTAAAACATTGTGCATGGGGTCACATGATGTGTGCTACAGTATAGTCGCATGGTCTCTGGTCTCCTCATGTTAACTGTGTAAAATATTATATCCTGACCTAGAAGTTTCCAGAAATACAGTGGGGACTGTTTCTAAGTGTATGGTGACGTTGGAGATGTCAATTTCTTCAAGCATGCCTAAGAAGAGAGAAACCCGAGGGAAGGGAAATGTAATTGATGCTAACACTAAGCTAGTGTTAAGTCGTCCTCTAGTGCTTCCTGTTTCATTCACTACGGCCCGCCTCACCCAGTTCGGAGATTTGGCAACAAAGGAAGAAAAGATAAATGATAAATGTCAGGTCCAGATTGTTATATGAGGTAACATTAAGTATATGGCACACACAAAATCAGAAATATGAATGAATATCACGTTTTGCACGTGGAATATTATTTATATGGAGAAACAGTTGTGCTTAAAAAATGTTTATGCACCCTACACCCATGACGAGGAATTTTTTTCCCTCCCTTCTCGAAAAAATTGCAGACATGGACTGTTCTAATATATTAATTGGGGGATTTTAACTGCAACTTTTTCTCTATTGACAAGAACCTTCCCCATCATACTCAGTCAAGAACAAATAGTGTCATATTAAACATGATTGACTTCCGTTCTGAACAACTTAGTAATGCCCAAATTGTCAGACAAACAAGCCAAACTGCTTAAAGGACCTATTACTTTGACAGAAATAAATGGCTATCTCATCACTGCAATCAGATAAATCCACAGGGGCAGACGGAGTCCTACACAACCATAAATGGGAAAATTAACAATCTGTTATTTTGTGTCCGTCCGTCCGTCTTCTTCCGCTTATCCGGGGTCGGGTCACGGGGGCAGCAGCTTCAGTAGGGAGGCCCAGACGTCCCTCTCCCCAGCCACTTGGGTCAGCTCCTCAGGAGGAACCCCAAGGCGTTCCCAGGCCAGCCGGGAGACATAGTCCCTCCAGCGTGTCCTGGGTCTTCCCCTGGGCCTCCTCCCGGTGGGACGTGCCCGGAACACCTCTCCAGGGAGGCGTCCAGGAGGCATCCTGACCAGATGCCCGAGCCACCTCAACTGGCTCCTCTCGACGTGGAGGAGCAGCGGCTCTACTCTGAGTCCTCCCCGGATGACTGAGCTCCTCACCCTATCTCTAAGGGAGAGCCCAGACACACTACGGAGAAAACTCATTTCAGCCGCTTGTATCCGGGATCTCGTTCTTTCGGTCACGACCCAAAGCTCGTGACCATAGATGAGGGTAGGAACGTAGATCGACCGGTAAATCGAGAGCTTCGCCTTTTGGCTCAGCTCTCTCTTCACCACAACGGATCGGTACAGCGCCCGCTTCACAGCAGACGCTGCACCAATCCGCCTGTCAATCTCCCGCTCCATCTTCCCCTCATTCGTGAACAAGACCCCAAGATACTTGAACTCCTCCACTAGGGGCAGGACATCCTCCCCAACCCGGAGAAGGCACTCTACCCTTTTCCGGTTCAAGACCATGGTCTCGGATTTGGAGGCACTGATTTTCATCCCGGCCGCTTCGCACTCGGCTGCGAACCGCTCCAGTGAGAGCTGTAGATCACGCCCTGATGAAGCCAATAGGACCACGTCATCCGCGAATAGCAGAGACGCAATCCTAAGGCCACCAAAGCGGATCCCCTTAACACCTTGGCTGCGCCTAGAAATTCTATCCATAAAAGTTATGAACAGAATCGGTGACAAAGGGCAGCCTTGGCGGAGTCCAACTCTCACCGGAAACGAGTCCGACTTACTGCCGGCAATGCGGACCAGACTCTGACACCGGTCGTACAGAGACCTGACAGCCCTTATTAAAGGGTCCGGTACTCCATACTCCCGGAGTACCCCCCACAGGATCCCCCGGGGGACACGGTCGAATGCCTTCTCCAGATCCACAAAGCACATGTAGACTGGTTGGGCAAACTCCCATGCCCCCTCAAGAATCCTGCTGAGGGTATAGAGCTGGTCCAGTGTTCCACGGCCAGGACGAAAACCACACTGCTCTTCCTGAATCCGAGATTCAACTATCCGACGGGCCCTCCTTTCCAGAACCCCTGAATAGACCTTACCAGGGAGGCTTAAGAGTGTGATTCCTCTGTAGTTGGAACACACCCTCCGGTCCCCCTTTTTAAATAGGGGGACCACCACCCCAGTCTGCCAATCCAGGGGAACTGCCCCCGATGTCCACGCAATGTTGCAGAGCCGCGTTAACCAACACAGCCCCACAACATCCAGAGCCTTAAGGTACTCAGGGCGAATCTCATCCACCCCCGGGGCCTTGCCACCGAGGAGCTTTTTAACAACCTCGGCAACCTCAGCACCAGAGATGGGAGAACCCGACCCAGAGTCCTCAGGCTCTGCTTCCTCAATGGAAGACGTGTTGGTGGGATTAAGGAGGTCTTCGAAGTATTCCGCCCACCGACGCACGACGTCCTGAGTCGAGGTCAGCAGCACACCACCCCCACTGTAAACAGTGTTGGTACTGCACTGCTTCCCCCTCCTGAGACGCCGGATGGTGGACCAGAATCGCTTCGAAGCCGTACGGAAGTCTTTCTCCATGGCCTCTCCGAACTCTTCCCACGCCCGAGTTTTTGCCTCGGCGACCAGCCGAGCCGCCTGCCGCTTCGACTGCCGGTACACATCAGCTGCTTCCGGAGTCCCACAGGCCAAAAAAGCCCGATAGGACTCCTTCTTCAGCTTGACGGCTTCCCTCACCGCTGGTGTCCACCAGCGGGTTCGAGGGTTGCCGCCACGACATGCACCGACAACCTTGCGGCCACAGCTCCGACTAGCCGCCTCAACAATAGAGGTGTGGAACATGGTCCATTCAGACTCAATGTCCCCCGCCTCCCTCGGGACGTGTTTAAAGTTCTCCCGGAGGTGTGAGTTAAAGCTCCGCCTCACAGGGGACTCCGCCAGACGTTCCCAGCAAACCCTCACAGTGCGTTTGGGCCTGCCCGGTCGGACCGGCTTCCTCCCCCGCCATCGGAGCCAACTCACCACCAGGTAGTGGTCGGTGGAGAGCTCCGCCCCTCTCTTCACCCGAGTGTCCAAGACATGCGGCCGCAGGTCAGATGAAACGACAACAAAGTCGATCATTGAACTGCGACCTAGGGTGTCCTGGTGCCAAGAGCACATATGGACACCCTTATGCTTGAACATGGTGTTTGTGATGGACAATCCATGACGAGCACAGAAGTCCAACAACAAAACACCACTCGAGTTCAGATCAGGTGGGCCATTCCTCCCAACCACGCCCCTCCAGGTCCCACTGTCATTGCCCACGTGAGCGTTGAAGTCCCCCAGCAAAACGAGGGAGTCCCCAGGAGGGGCACTCTCCAGTACCCCTTCCAAGGACTCCAAAAAGGGTGGGTAATCTGAACTGCTGTTTGGCGCATAAGCGCAAACAACAGTCAGAACCCGTCCCCCCACACGAATGCGGAGGGAGGCCACCCTCTCGTTCACCGGGGAAAACCCCAACGTGCAGGCACCGAGATGGGGGGCAACAAGTATGCCAACCCCAGCTCGGCGCCTCTCACCATGGGCAACTCCAGAGTGGAAGAATGTCCAGCCCCTCTCAAGGAGACTGGTTCCGGAGCCAGAGTGGTGCGTCGAGGTGAGTCCGACTATCTCTAGTCGGAACCTCTCAACCTCGCGCACAAGCTCAGGCTCCTTCCCCACCAGAGAGGTGACATTCCATGTCCCAAGAGCCAGCTTCTGCAGCCGAGGATCGGAACTGTTATTTTGTGTTTTCAATAAATCTTTTGAAGAATGGGAGCTCCCCAAATCCATGTATACTGTGCATATAATTGTTATTCCTAAAAAGGACAAGAATCCTGAACAATGTTCCTCATATCAGCCAATGAGCTTGCTTGGAGTTCATGCGAAAATACTCTCCAAAATCATGACCAACCGATCAGAGAGAGTAGTGACTGACATTATCAGTGCTGATTAAATTGGTTTAATAAAAGGTCACGCTTCTTCGAATAACCCCAAATGTCTAATTAATATAATCCATTATCTCAATTTTAATCAAATTCCTGGAGCCATTATGTCAATGGCTGCACAAAGTGTTTCATCGCATTGATTGGGAGTATATTAGAAGTGTTAAGATGATTCGGCCTTCAATCTGATTTCATTGGCTGGGTACAATTGTTGTATAAAGTGCCTATGGCCTCTGTTGTGACCAATGGTTTTGTCTCCAATCCATTTGAGTTAAAAATGGCCACAGCTCAGGGGAGCCCACTATCACCCTTGTTGTTTCCTTTAGCTATAGAGGCTTTAGCAATAGTGGTGCGACAAACCCCAAGGATTAAAGGAATGATGATAGGATCTATCTATCCATCCATCCATTTTTTAACATGTCTATCCCTTTTTGGGGTCGTGAGGGGGGCTGGTGCCCATCTCCAGCTTCAATGGGCGAAAGGCAAGGTACACCCTGGACAGGTCACCAGTCATAGGATCTATAGAACATGAAATTGTGCTATACGCAGATGACATTCTTCTTACTGTAACTGATCCCACAAAATCAATACCATCGTTAATTGTGTCAACGACTTGGCACGGATTTCTGCATATAACGTTAACTTTCTAAGTCCAAAATTATTCCTGTGGCCACCATAAAAAACGGTGAGCCTCACTTCGTGAAACCATGAGGGACTCGCATATTTGGGTACATGTGGAAAATGCTAATCTATTAATTAAACATGTAAAGGAAAAAATTCATGTCTGTCACATGAATTTAGAGTGAACCTGCTTTCATCTGTGAAAGAACAGGGAAGCGCCACTGACAAATCAGACAATCCCAATGTTCTCTGGCAAATGCCAGTCGAGCTTCCAGGTAGCCAGGTGGGCAGTGAGCGCAATTCCTACTAGAGGATGCCAAGCCCTCAAACCACCTCATGAAGTCTGTTTGTGGTTTGGTCAGAGACATTCATTCCAATCTGCTTTTTTTTTTTTTTTCTGTTTCAGTTCAATGACAATAAAGGCTTTCAATTCAATGGCCCACAGGAGGTCGCTTTGTAGGTCCCAGGCGGTACTAATTCTCTTCATCCATACACAAAGGAGCAGATACTACTGATGCTTTAAGGACCTGTAACAGCTCCGATCAACTCACCTAGAATTGCCGGCTGTCTCTTGGAATCTCCTCCATGTTTTGGAGACTGTAATGGGAGACACAATCTTCTGGCAATGCCACATATTGATTTGCAGGGCTGGACTGGGCAAAAAGATAGGCCCAGGCATTTTGAGCAGAGACAGGTCCACCAGACATTGATGGAAAAACTGGCTGCTTGGTCTAGTTAACCTCCTAAAGAATCTACAAAATATAATAGAATCCTAAAATTTGGACAGAGAAGAATGGAGGCAAGGCATGATCAATGAATATTAAAATGTATAAATGACAGATTGTGAAAAATATTTTTATAGATTATGTACTAATCCAATCAATAAAAAGTCACTCTTAACCGCCACAGCAGAATGACACTTGATGGACTTGCTCAGATTATCACAGTACTGACACAGTTTCTTCCTCACCTTAAGCCAATGCTGATTGGATGCTGCTATAGACCTCCTGGGTCTGATATGCAATACCTGAATGATGTTTGTGTGTTAATTGACAGAGTTGCGGATGTGAATTGTGATATTTTTTACTTTGGGATATGAACATAGACTGGTTTGCAAATCAATGTCCAATGAAACAAAAGATGGTATCGTTAATCAATGCTTGTAACCTATATCAGATGATCTCTCAACCAACCAGAATCTTCACGAACAGTGCTGGCCATACTTCTGCCACTTGTATTGACCATATTTACACAAATATTCCTAAAGGCTGTACTAAACCAGTTTCTCGTTCTGTGGATTTTAGCGACCACAATATTATAGCAATTACCAGTAAAACAAGAATTCCCAAATGTAAGATCAATATCATACATAAAAGGATTTTTAAGAAATTAATTCCTGAAGGTTTTTTGGCTGATGTCGGTGATGTTGACTGGACTGATGTGTATGTTGCTGACGAGCCTGAGGCCTCCTTAAATATCTTTATGGAAAGATTTATGAAGATTGTTGATAAACATGCCCCTATGAGAAATTGTATTGTAAAAGTGAGACCAGCTCCATGGTTGAATGAAAAAAAGTCTCATGAAGGAAAGAGATGAGGCCAAATCTAGATTAGTAATATCTGGATTACTGGAGGATAAATTTAAGTACTGTAAATTGAGAAACCAGGTTACAAAACTGAATAGATCAATGAAAAAAGAATATAATATGCAAAGAATAAATGCTGTAAAACAAAATAGTAAAGAGCTCTGGAAAAACCTTAACGAAATAATGGGTAGAAAAACAACTGGCGGGGCTTCTTTTGTTGAATCAGACTGAATATGGGTGATACTGACTAATCAATCAATCAATCAATCAATCAAATTTTATTTGTCAATTACAATTTGCATTGCAATCGAAAAATCAGTTCCAGTACAACCGTCCATCACATACACTTAAACAAACAAACATTTTGGGGGGAACGATTGACTGAGGCCTTGCGTTGCCAATGAAAGCAGCCAGTGGGCCGCTGCTAAACAGCTCAGCCGTGAGGCGCATTCCTCCAAACAGCCCGGACACCGCCTAAACGGAGTTTACAGGCGCTGCCTTGAAATCTGTCGAAGTAAGGTTAAAAACATGGGGATAGTGGAGGGAGAAAAAAAAGACAAGAATTTATCATAATGTAAAAACGTTACAGTATGAGAAACCCTACGTAAAAAAACCCTCATTGCATAAAGGCACAAATATAACAAATACAACACATAAGCAGAAGGAGAAGGAGAACATTTTGAGATTGGTCGTGTGTAAGTCCATGAGTGAAATGTGAGTCAGTGGTGTGTGCATGTTGTATGGGAATCTGTATGTCCATGAAGGCCGTTCCTCCGGCAGGCAAGTGTCCTTGATGGAAAGTCTCTCACTTCACAGCCAGCTGTACGCCCCCACAGGTGTCTTGCAGGGGAGGGGGGGGGGGGGGGAGTTCTGTGCGATTTCGCCATAACAACGCAGGGGAGAATTTAGGTTAGAGGGAGTCTGATTTAATACACAATTTGTGATGATAACAAGCTGAGACACTTTTACTTCAGCTTTAAAAGTATTTTCATCACTGGCTCCAGGGTCCAATTTTCCAAATAAGATGGCTCTTCTTCGCATCTTCACATCCATATGTTATCCGGTCACGTTATCCGGTCATGTTCCAGGGGGGAGACAGTTATCCCATCTCGACTCTCCCAACGACCGCCGTTAGCTTCTCCAGCCTGATGTTCTGTTCATTCATCGTTTTTGTGATTGCGTCGTATCCCGCTGGTAGTCTGATAAAAGCCGAATTCGCCACCAGCAGTCGTTGAAGTTGTTGATACATCAGAAATCCCCCACATCCAATCAGAAGAAATCCTAGAATCATAAATCCAAATATATATACGTCTTCGGCGTCCTCCACGGAAATCATTGAGAGGCACACCGTGGACCACCTATTCCACCGATGCACGGAGTATCCCGCAAAAAAGGCTCCATCGGGACAGGAATGCTCCCCGTGCCTTTGCTTTCCAGTTGAAAAAATTTGATCAATGGCATTTAGAGACCAGCTGACGAGATCCATAATTCCTTAGCTTCTGTTTTCCGAGCTTTTCGGTTGCTGTGAAGAAATTGTACAAAGACACAGAACGAAGCAAATAGCAGGAGAGACGTCGGGGCAGGGCAAGCAGATAAGGAGCTCTGCGGAGAGCTGAAAAACACAACCGATCTCGAGGAGAGTCAGGGACAGACAAACTGTGATTATCTAAAACTTATAAAAAATAATGTGATGTTAGACAAGTGTTGCACTTTTCATTTTAATCCTGCGGATAAAGGAGGAGTAAGGAAGTTGTTGACCTGACCACGGCTCAGTGGGTACAGACATGCTGGACAGTAAAGTACTGACTATGTTTACGGTCCGATATGTCATATATATAAATGCATGCTTAATGAAAGGTGTTTTGCCCACTATCTGGAAAAAAGGTAAAATTATTCCCTTACCCAAAGATGGCAGACAATCACTCACTGGCAAGAACAGCAGACCTATCACTATTTTCCCAGTTCTTAGTAAACTGATGGAGAGAATAGTCCATTCACAAATACAGGAATACTGTAACTATAATGGTTTGAATACAGATTTCCAACATGCCTACAGACATAACCATTCAACTTGTTCCGCCCTTACAGCAATGACGGATGATTGGCTTAAAGAAATGGATAATTCTAAAATGACTGGTGCAGTATTACTTGATTTCAGTGCAGTATTTGATGTCATAGATCATAATCTACTCATCAGTAAATTAGAATGTTATGGATTTAATCCAACCACGATCAAATTTATGAAGAGTTATCTCACAAGTAGGACGCAATAGGTTTATTACTCTGGCAGTTGGTCTCACTCCAGGGTCTTGGATTGTGGGGTCCAGCAAGGGAGCTGCCTGGGACCACTTTTATATGGTATCTTCACAAATGATTTACCATTTGTTGTGTGTAAAGCAACTGTACAAATGTATGCTGATGATTCCATAATGTATTATGCTGCAAAAACTGTCAGTGAACAAGACAATGTTTTTGTCAGCTGAGTTAAATATGGTTTTTGATTGGATAAAACAAAATAAGATGGTGCTGAATATCTCTAAAACCAAATCAGTTATTTTGGGATCAAGTCATAAACTGTCATATACACCAAAGATGAGTTTGAACTTGTCTGGGGAACCTAAAAAACAGGTAGATAAAGTAAAACTATTGGGCATAACAATTGATAATCAGTTGTCATGGGCAGAACATATTGATACCATAGTGAGGAAGATGGGTTGTGGTATCTCAATGGTGAGAAAATGTCTTTCTTATGTCCCTCCGAATATTGTAGGACAGGTGGCTAAATCGTTAATTTTATGTCACCTGGATTATTGTGCACCTGTATGGTCCTCCACATCTAAAGGTCAACTAAGAAAATTACAAACTGCTCAGAACAGAGCTGCCAGGTTGGTTTTAAATTGTTCCATAAGAACAAACACCATCAGTATGCACCGTCAACTTTCCTGGTTAACAGTGGAGTCCAGACTGGCTTGCAATACAACAAATTTTTTTAGAAACACTGTCTATTCTTTTCAACCTGTTTTCTTATATAAGCAAATTGTCAGATGTGATCAGGTTCATTCTTATGTGACAAGGTCAGCTAATGGTGGTCAGATGATGTTACCATGTCCAAAATCAAATGCCTTAAAGAGAACAGTTATTTATAGTGCCATCAGCTTTTGGAATAATTGCCCACTGAATATACGTGTACTGAATAGTAAAGTATCTTTTAATTATTACTTAAGAATGCACTATTTAAATTTGTCAGTGATGAATTAAGATATTTACTGTATGAAAGTGAGAATTATGTAATAGATATGAATGTAATAACTTATTTTGAAGGAATTTTTGAAGATATTTACAATAATGTCTACAATGTTTGATTAAGTGATTTTTGTTTTGTCTTGTGGACCCCAGGAAGACTCGCTCGTCCCATTTTTGGCGACAGCTAATGGGGATCTTTTTAACAATAAACAATAAACATCTTTACTCTAGAAATAATTGAATCATGTATTTCATAAAGTACTTAGTTAGAGCAGTACTTCTAAAATAGTGTGACCCCCCTCTCCCAGGGACCTGATTTAAAATACAGGCCTTTTAATTCATTCTAAATGTGACAACAGGACACCATGCTGTTTGGTCTGTACCTGCAGTCAGTAGTATGATGAACACTGAAACTCCTAAAAAAAAAAAGACAAAACTTAATGTAATTGAAATTTGTCTTTAATATTAATGGCTTTATATTTTTGCCATAAGAGGTTCGTAGTTAGTTAAAAGTTTACTGCAGGTACGAGTGAGGGTGAAAAAAAACTTTTAGATTGATGTTAATATTATAGTTATAAAAGTGTGGAAATGTTAAAACATTGTAGTTGTTAGAAGCCATTGTTATGTTATAAATTAACCCATATATAGGTTAGAAATTTTAAAAGGGATTTTGGGTCGTTTTCAGAACGTTGTCTTCAATTCTAATGGACTAAAACAGAAAATGATTAAAGTTAAATTTATAACTCATTTTGTTGGAAAGGGTTGGGGACTGAAACGTTTTCCTCCTTCAAAGGGGGTGCAACAGTAAACAATTGAGAATCACTGACTTAAAGGAAAGACTCACAGCAGACTTCGTAATCATAAACAATCAGAGCCCCTGGAGTTGCAGAATATGATGGGTCGCAGAAAATGCTGTAAAACCTGCGGGCGGTGGGCCATCTCTGCAATCGGCAGTTGCAGTTTCTCCGGATGCTGCTGCTGATGTGGACGCTCCACCATAGCCACCAGCAAATGCCTATGTTATTTTCACACATTTGGCAGCTTCTGACAGAAGGGCTTGCCTCTTTTAAAAAAAATTATTTTCTGGGACACTTTGCGATTTTTGTCACTCCACTTTGTTGTTCTCCTCTCTCTGCGTTGATTGAGTGATTGACAGAAGTGGCCCGGGAGGGAGCCGAGCATCGGCCCTTGGCTGCAGTAATTGATCCAGCCCAGAATCAATCATGACTATTGGGCTGAACTAACAGTTTTCTGCACCAATATGCATCATAATTGGAAGAAAAAAAACATATGCCCGATGGCCAGTCCAGCAGTGTTGATGTGTCATTCTGGTGACTGCATGTGCCACCTCTGTCCAGGTCCAGGTGTTGCCTCTTGATAGTAGTAGTGACACTGACCCTGGTCAAATGCAAAACTACTTTGAAGCAGTCAGAAAAAATTGTCAGTGGCTTGAATCTTTTGCAGGATCTCTTTGATTTTTAAGAAGAATTTTTTATGTTCATTAAGGAATGTAAATACATTAGCGTAAAAGCAAAGCATTTTTTTTTTTTAGTTTAAAGTGACAGATAAGGCAAGTCTGAAATATTTTCTGTTCAATAATATAATGTAAATGAATACTAAATTACTAGAGGATTAGCTAATCTCTGATGCCTTATGGTAAATGTTGTAATTCTTTTTTCTTCCACTCACTAGGTTGGAAAAGATGATTTGGAGACAAGTAAACCCACCCAAGTAAACACCAAAGCTCAGCTGAGTCACCCATTGGTCAACCAGTACAGTCTGACTTTAGGTCAGGACCTCGGGCAGCATGACACCAAGTCTCTCATCAAGTGTGTGGAAACTCTCTCTTTCATTGTTCGCGATGCTGCCCACGTCACCCCAGACAACTTTGAGCTATGTGTTCGAGCCATACGCGTGTTTGTGGAGGCTAGCCTTAATGGAGGTGAGACCCTGAAATATGATTGAGTGGTTGTCAGAAATGGTTTCTAACATTGTCTTGTAACACTCTGGGCTTCTTTCCTATAGAGATATTGCAGGTTCTGTCAACTTATTTTATTAGTTTTATTAGTCACTTTTCATAAACACAAAAAAATGTAGGCCTAATAGGAAAAAGCATGGGAGCTCTCTGTCAGCCCTTTGCAGCTGAACGAAAACCACACCCTCCAACAAACACTTTGGGTCGTATAATGAAAACGTTTGTACGTATTAAAACAGGTACAAAGTGATTCGTTTTTACAAAGCTGATCTCAAACCAGGAGCAAAGCAGTTTGTGTTCCTAAAATGAGCAGAGCTGTGAGAACAAACTTGTTTGAATACCTTCATGAATATGCAGATTGAATGCTAATGACCAAACTGTGTAGATTTATGGGAGCTGAAACTGAGAATTGGGAGAGAGGCGGTATTGATTTTCATGCACTTAAACCCGGGTAAAATAATACCAAACCTTATCCTAATCATTGTGGCATGCTTGTAAATAAACAAAGTTGAATATCAACTGCTTCCTAGGAAGAGCATTCAGGCTGTAAAGACGTTAAACCCCTGAAATACAGTATTTTACCATTCTGGACTGAGTCAGTGAAAGGAGGGTAGGGGGAGGTGTAGGTGTTTGTGTTATTCTGGGAGGTGTGGTCATTCTAGAACAGCGAGTCCACGAGTTATCCATAACACCTATTATTCCAATGTGGTCTCTGTGACTTCCATCCATTTTCTCTACCTTTAGAGAAGCTCTGCTCAGCTGTCAAATTTGACATGACCACCGTATTGTGCAATTATACATTGTTGAAAGTTGTTTGATGTTTAATAAATAACTCTCTGTCTGTTAGTTATTGTCCGGTGAGCTGATATCAGGACAATAGTTGAAAGGGATGATTCGAGCACTGGCAATCTTTTAACAGCAAACTCTGCACACATGTAGAATAAGGAGTGACAACTTCTCTTTAAGTTCAAGAATTTATTAACATAAATAAAATGAACATCCAGAGAGCATCACTATATGATGCAGTTTATCTGAATTAACACTATATTTCAATCAACAAATCCTGTCTACAAGGCTATTGAAACTTAATTTTGCTTAGTAGTTTTAGTTAAGATAAAAAGAAAGAAGCTAAGCTAAGGAACTATGTATACACAGAAACCAAAAGATAAAACAAAATGGTGACCATCATCTGAGTAATTCAGTGAATCCTGGTTTACTGCAGATCTGAGTTAAAGAACCAAAGTTAATCTTAAAAAACATAGAATGAGTTAAAGGCATACTATGCAACATTTTTCAGTTAATGAATGTGTTCCATACCGTTTTGGATGATTAAATGAGTCATTTCAGGTTGAACTAAGGTTTTCTCGGCCGCCCTGGTGGTCTGTGGGGGAAATACCACACTTGCAATTGCAGGAGCACTCGGCCCGCACTCACAGGCTCAGTAGTCTCGTGTGCATCGCGAGAGTCGGTCTTGCTTTACGGCGAGAACTGCTACACGCCCCCAGTGAAAGGCATGCTCATTGCTAGATTTGTGCAGTTATCATGGCGGAACCAGCGAGAAAACAGCGAAAGCCCATGTTGGAGCAGGCAAGAAAGAGGAAAATGGCTCTGGACAGAGAGAAGAGTCCTACACGGGTGAACATCGGGCAAGGTTTTTCAGAATGGCGAGAACTAAAAGAAAAAGAAGGCTGCAAGGCTGACGCAGACCTCGCGTTTCTGCTGATGCGATTGTAAGTAACATTGTAGGGTTTCCCTAACGCTACCGCCTCGCCAACATTCCACAAAAAATAAATAAAAAAAACTAACTCCATATGCGCGCAAAGCTTGTCTCCCCCGCTCTGCCGGTTGCGCAAAGCTTGTCTCCACCCCTGCTCCGCTCATCCGGTAAGCAAATTCCTAGGAGAAACAGTGCATTGGAATGGTTTCTCTCTCTCTGTGTGCATGTTCATACTTTCACTGTGTTAGTAGACATGGTGATTTGTTTCGTTCGCCTGTCTGCTAAGCTCAAAACAACCGCGCCTGGCTTGACGGAGAAACCAGTAGAACAGATGAGCATATTTACGACAGTGCACTTTTACTTTCGCCCTCTGGGGGGAGCCTCGCTGGAAAATCAACCCCGGTTGCATAGTATACCTTTAAATTAGCTTAACTAATTCAGAAAAACATTTGATGTGTTGCAACCCATTCACAATCCAAATCTTCAGTTAAACAAAACATTTGATAAAATAACATTTTATTTGAGTTAAAGAACCAAAGTTCACCTTAAATAACATGTAATGAGCTTAAATTAGCTTAACTAATTCAGAACATTATTCGCTAAAATCGGTTACTTCTAAAGTTATACAAAACGGCTTTAACTCGACATTATTATTTCATATTAATGCGGTAATAACCAGGGCTCTCAACTCTGCGAATGATCCATTCACTGCTCTGTCCATGCGTAAAGACGCAGCGTTGAACCCGTGTGCTTCAAGTATTGCAACTGAGGGGAAAATGTCAGACCACATAGGCTTGATCAGAATCACAATCAAGTTTAATTGCCAACTAGGTTTGCACTTACAAGGAATTTGACTTGGTGTTGATGGTGCAGACAAAAAATAAGAATACAGTAAAATAAAAAGTAAAAAGGATATATATACAGAAGCAATATACACTTAGCAAACTGCGCGTTAATGTAACGCAGAAGCTTGTAAGTCCTGAACGGGGGAGAGAGACAGTGTCCAGTTTCACGGGCGGCTCTTGGCCTTGTTCATAAGGCCGGTAGCAGATGGTAAAAAACTGTTCTTGTGGTGTGAGGTTTTGGTCCTGATGGACCGCAGCCTCCTGCCAGAGGGAAGTGACTGAAATAGTCTGTGACTGGGGTGCGAGGGATTAGCCACAATCTTCCCTGCACGCCTCAGGGTCCTGGAGGCGTACAGGTCCTGGAGAGATGGAAGATTGCAGCCAATCACCTTCTCTGCAGACCTGATGACACGCTGCAGTCTGCCTTTGTCCTTAGCGGTGGCACCAGCGTACCAGATGGTGATGGAGGAGGTGAGGATGGACTCAATGATTGAGGAGTAGAACTTCACCATCATTGTCCTTGGCCAGGTTGAATTTCTTCAGCTGCCGTAGGAAGTACATCCTCTGCTGGGCTTTCTTGGTGAGGGAGTTGATGTTCAGCTCCCACTTTAGGTCCTGGGAGATGATAGTTCCCAGGAAGCGGAAAGAAAAAAAACAGCGCACCAACACACCGTGGCAGCCGTCCGCGGCGCCATCTCCACTCAACTGATGAAACTCATCCTCATTCACCAATGAGGTTTAGATCTACACTAATAAACAAACCCATAGATTAATGTGTAACAGTGTAATAATACGGTCAATAACTTAAAACTGCTTTATTTTAATCACTATTACTTGAAAAACATTGTTTCTCTGCCGAACCTGTCGGTGCCTCGTGTGAGTTCGGCTCACTTTAGCCATCCAAGGAAGAGCAGTGGAAAGCAAAGGATAGCTGCTTAGCAGCAGCAGACATGCAGCTCTGGGCTAGCCGAAATGTGGTCGGGGTAGGCATTCTTTACTTCAGCAGCTGGTTGCGCAGAAATTAGACTGCAAACTTAGCTCCGATTCTAGTCGGCAGTTTCTCCGATGCCAGTCAGGTCCTCCGAACGAAGAGAGATTTCTCCCCTGTGCTGGCTTGTAGGGCTTGAGCCCCATGTGAGGCCCGCATGGCTGCTCCTCCAGAGCCCCAGGAAGAAAATGTGAAGAGTCTGAGTAGTGGTCTAGGCTCATAGTAGGGAATCCCTGCTGTGAGGGGCTATCTCTGTGTGGGTGTGAAATTCCTTGCTCACAATCCATTTTAATTCCTCCCCCATGTCACATGTTGCCAATTCAATCTGATTTAATTTTCTCATCATAGCTTTAATGGCATAACAAACATCACTGATACACGAACCAGTAAAATAATGATCAACGGGGATAAATCTGATTTGTAAGCTGTAATATTTTCTTATTAAAGTGAGACATAAAAAAAGTTCTGTTTTGCAGAACGTCTGCTGACAAAACCTTTTTTTCTTTATTTGAAAGAATAATTATTATTCTCTCTAAGACAACATTTAACAGAAGAAATTCTCCATTCATTAAGAATGGTTTTGTGCATCCTGGGTGTCTGGAGTGATTATGTAAAGGATTTGAGCTTCCTCTTTCTTTGACAGCAGCTCCCAAAATGCCAGCAGTAGATGCAATTTACTCATTTCACTGGGGCAGACCAAATCTGTGTTCTACTTGTTATCCTCTAGAGATAAAATCTCCGAAAACCATGTGTAACACGCCCACTTTTTGCTCTCACAGTTTAACGCAATTTAGCGGTCCTTTGGGAACTTTAAAAATCATGCCCATATTGTGCCAAATAGTAAGGAGGAAAGGATACAGTTAACAGAAATAGATTAGCCCTCCGGTTCTCAAAAATTGTTCAATAAACCTGAGCTAATCTCCTGACTGTCATGGTTTTTAGGTGTTTGGCCCACATGCAGAACACAGTCGGGAGATAACAAGATGTTTAAGATGTTTATTTAGGCTGATAAACACGTATAAATGCTCACAGGGTGAGCCGCAGACAATGATCGGGACATTGGGATCAAAAGTACTGCAGGAGAGAAAGGGACAGATTAACGAGAGCAAGTCCGGGAATCTACGCTGCGTGAAGCTCTGTTTACCGCCAGGTATGGAGAACCTGTCCAGGGGAGGTGGAGTGGAAGAACGGACTCGGCAGTTCTCTTACTCTTGGTGGAACTAGGTGACTGAGCGACAGGTAAACTGGCAGGTGGTACAAAGGTGTGGAGTCTGAGCAGCACCACAGCAGAGAGCAGGAACGGAGAGCAGCTGAAGGAACTGGGGTGAATCCAGGGACGGGGACTCTTGTCCGGCTTGGTAACACCAAGAGGGCTCGAGGGGAATGTCAGAGCAGGATCTGAGCAGCGGGGATTCAGGAGCCAGTCTTCAGCGCTAGGAGAAGCGACAAATCACTAGAAAGGACAGGCTTGAATTGAGAGACATGGAAAGTTGGGTGAACACGAGAATGTGGGGGCAGACGGAGTCGAACGGCAGACAGTAAACTTCTTAGCAGAGGGGTGGGTGAGGACGTTTTTGGAGGAGAGCCAGACCCTCTGACTGGGGTGGTATTGTGGAGCTGGGGTCCTGCGTTGATCAGCAAACCTTCTGTTCTGCTCTGCGGTTTGTTGAAGAGCAGTGATGGTTGAGTTCCAGTTCTGACGGCAATGGAGTATGTATTGTTGCATTGAATTGCCAGGGATCTGGACTTCATCAGACGGTAGGAGAGGTGGCTGATTTCCCAGAGCTATTTCGAATGGCGAGTGACCAGTTGAAGTGGAGACGTGTGAGTTTAGGGCGTACTCTACCCAGGGCAAGTACTTGTTCCAGTCAGAAGGGGATGAGGAGGTGAGCCAATGAAGAGTGGTTTCTAGTTGTTGATTCATTCTTTCGTTCTGTCCATTAGTCTGAGGGTGATATCTAGAGGTGAGGGTGTAACGGGCTCCGAGAGCAGAACAGCAATGCTTCCAGACTTGTGAAACAAACTAGTGACCCCGGTCAGAGAGGATGTCGCAGAGGATACCATGGAGTCTGAAGACGTGTTCAATGAGAAGTTGAGCAGTCTGAAAGGCATTAGGCAGTCTTCTGACGGAGATGAGACGGCAGGACTTAGAGAACCGGTCTACTACTGTTAGGATGGCTGTCATTCCTTCAGAGGATCGGAGACTGGTGACGAAATCTAATGCAATGTGGGACCAAGGGCATTTTGGTACCGGAAGCGGATTCAAGAGTCCAATGGGGGGTCTATTTGATGGTTTATTCTGGGCGGAGAACTTAGAGTCGTGGCACCAGCGGAGAACATCAGGACGGACAGAACTCGGAACATAGGTGAGGCCAGCGGGTCCGGTTCCAGGATCAGGTTCATCTTGCAAGGCTTGGGTGATGCGATCTTCCAGCTCCCAACAGAGGGCACCAAAGGTGCAGGTGGGTGACAGGATGGGAGCAGGTTCCTTCTCCAAGTCTTGTGGAGCATACAGTTGGGACAGGGCGTCAGGTTTAATGTTTCTGGAGCCAGGACGATAGGTGATGGATAGGTTGAAGCGAGAGAAAAAAAGGGACCAGCGAGTCTGTCGGGATTGAGTTGTCTGGCGTACTGCAGGTAAGCCAGGTTTTTGTGGTCCGTCCAAATGATTATGGGCTGCTCGGACGATGGCACAGTCACAGGGATGATGTGGTGGCAATGACTCTGCTTTACTTTTACTAAAGACCTGGCGCAGATCATGATAGATCTCAGGAACCAAACTAAGGTCAATTGAGTCCTCGCACTTAAGAGGATTCAGAAGGATGACTAGTGGGTAGGGCGGACTGAAGACAGCGCAAATGACAGACTGGTGACCAGGATTCTAGACGTCGCTCAGCCCAGTTAAGGTGAGGATTGTGCTTCTGCAACCACGCCAAACCCAACACAACCGGGGAACGCTTAGCCGGAAAAACAAAAATCAGAATAACCTCTCTATGGTTACCCCCAAATAATCACCTCCAGAGGTCTTGTCTGATGGGTGATCTGGGTTAGACGCCCTCCATCCAGGGATGAAACCTGAAGGGGCGTAGACGAAGGAACTGTCTCTATCCGAGACTGAGACACTAGCTTCTGGTGAATTAAGTTAAAGTCTGAACCAGAATTGACCAGTGCAGAAAGATTAAGGCTGTCTTGAGCCGTGACAATGGTTGCACAAAGACAAAAACGAGGTGACGCGGGCACACTAGAAGGAATGGGGTACGAGAATCTGCCTCGGTCCGTCGACTTCCCCATTACAGGCGACGGACCCGGTCTTTTGGCCGTACCGGGCATAAATTAACAAAATGCTCTGGTGCTCCGCAATAAAGGTATTGATTAGCTTCTATACGTTGTTGTCGTTGTTCCGGTGTGAGATGGACCTGGCCGATCTGCATAGGCTTAGGGGGAGACGGTGGAGCTACCATGGGTCGGGGTGGAATTAGCCCGTGTGTTAGCAGAACCGAATGACGTGCAGTCTTATCTGACCGAACCCGACCTCTGCTAAGTAACCGGGCATCGAGACGAACAGCAAGCCCGACTAGATCTTCCAAGGAGTTGGGCTCCTCGACGCGAGCCAACTCATCCTCTGTTGCAACTAAGGCTTGAAAAACACAGTCTTTAATGGTCGTGCCTCCCAACCCGCAGCTGCAGCAAATGCACGAAATCTGAAATGCGGCGTCCTCGCTTCCCTAACGTTAATAGTTGTTTGGACTGCTGTACGGGATCAGCTTTGGCTGCAAAAACGGTATAAAAATTCATTGACAAACTCGTCAAATGTGCAGCCAAATGATTGGCAGTTTGGGAAGTGAGTTGCAGCCCATCTAAGAGCTCTTCCTGATAACAGCCGTAACACAAATGAGATTTTAGCCTCATCTAAGGCGAATGTACGAGGGGACACTGCCTAAATAACTGCGGGAGAGAAAGGAACAGATTAACGAGAGCAAGTGCGGGAATCTACGCTGCGTGAAGCTCTGCTTACCGCCAGGTGTGGAGAACTTGTCCGGGGGAGGTAGAGTGGAAGAACAGACTCGACAGTTCTCTTACTCTTGGTGGAACTAGGTGACTGAGCGACAGGTAAGCTGGCAGGTGGAACAAAGGCGTGGAGTCCGAGCAGCACCACAGCAGAGAGCAGGAACAGAGAGCAGCTGAAGGAACCGGGGTGAATCCAGGGCTGGATCTCTTGTCCGGCTTGGTAACACCAAGAGGGCTCGAGGGGAATGCCAGAGCAGGATCTGAGCGGCGGGGATTCAGTCTTGAGCGCTAGGAGAAGCGGCCGGTGAGTAATCCAAAGAACGAAACGAACTATGAGAAACAGAGGACAAAGGTTAGCACAGGGTATCTGGAATATCTGAGACAGAGGAACGAGGAACTGTCGAAGGACAGTGGCCACTAAGTGTACCACAACAGTTTAACCATCAGGCATCCTTCAGCTGAGTGCAACCTGCTTTTAAGCTCCAGCCCGAGCTGCCGAAACGAGCTGCAGGTGTGCACCACGCCCACCTGTCAACTACAGTCACCTGTGAGGGAAAAAGAGTAGAGAACAGGCCGTGCAGACAGCACAGCCTGCAGAATCCTGACACTATCAGGGTTATTTTCTAATTCATAACACATTTCCTCTTTTTGTTTTGTGAATAAAAACAAGAAAAAAATCACCATGTGGTCAGTGTTGTCTTGTAATAACATGATTACTTAGATTACAACAGAGGACTGAGCTACAAGATGGTGGATCTAGTAGATTACAGTTATCTGAGAAAATGTCTACTTTGAAGTCAGGTCGTTTCCCTGCTTAGCAGATGAAAAAGAATTGGCATGAAACAGTGGAGTCTGGGACTCTATTGCCCAGGAGGATGGTTCACAATAGAAGAAACTGGTTCCACAATAGAACTCTAAATTTCAAAGTAAAATTGTTTACCTTTAACAATTGAATCCCAAGCTATGAATGTATATCAACCCTTGGGAGAATTTTTTTCAGATACTTGTTTCTATATTAACATAATCTGTACAAGTTTCAGTAGCTTTAACAAAATTAATATTAAAATAAGTCCCATCCATCCATTGTCTTCCGCTTATCCAGGGCCGGGTCACGGGGGTAGCAGCTTCAGTAGGGAGGCCTCCCCAGCCACTTGGTCCAGCTCCTCTGGGGGTATACCAAGACGTTCCCAGGCCAGCTGAGAGACATAGTCCTCCAGTGTGTCCTGGGTCTCCCTCTGGGTCCCCTCCCGGTGGGATGTGCCCGGAACACCTCTCCAGGGAGGCGTCCAGGAGGCATCCTAACCAGATGCCCAAGCCACCTCAACTGGCTCCTCTCGACGTGGAGGAGCAGCGGCTCAACTCTGAGTCCTCCCCGGATGACTAAGCTCCCCACCCTATCTCTAAGGGAGAGCCCAGACACACTACGGAGAAAACTAATTTCGGCCACTTGTATCCAGGATCTCGTTCTTTCGGTCATGACCCAAAGCTAATGACCATAGATGAGGGTAGGAACATAGATCGACCGGTAAATCGAGAGTTTCGCCTTTTGGCTCAGCTCTCTCTTCACTACAACAGTAAATAAATCCCTGTTTTCACAATTTAATCAGGTCACTGGGCACCGGAACCACACATTAAAAAAGTATACCCTTTATTTAACATTTTTGCTTAACAACAGATTTTTACTGTATTAAATTAGTAAAATATTTTGTAGAGTTTGAGGTACTTCTGATTTCCTGTCTGTCCAGTGGGGAAATATTGATAGCTGGCCCTAGGAAAACCACAAAAGACTGAGGAGATTACCCTGTATAATTCTCTCTAAATACAGGAGTAGAAAAAGGTTGTTTTTTTTTCAGACTCCACAGATCAGACTCGTATGTTCTGTCTTTCAGTTGAGTTTAAAACTTATGTGTTGTACAAATAAGCCCAAAATTATTTATACCCATATCAGACATAGGTTTACATTCTTTGACACTTGTTTCTTGTTCGTTTTAAATTACTAATAAAAAACTTGTAAAAGGACTATCAATAATGTAATTTGTTTTGTTTACATTTTATTTAAAAAAAACGTCCATCAATCTAATCTACAGCTTTGTCCACTGATTATTTATTTAAAAAAAATATTAAGGACTCCAAAATACCATACCATACCATTTTATTTCTAGAGTACTTGAAAAACAACAGAAGGTGGCCAAAGTGCAAAAGACAAATATATAAAAATATGTACAAAAAAGACACTATAAAGTCAACAAAAAGAAAGAAGAAAGAAAATGTTGATATTTCTTCCAGTCAATAGGAACATGTTGGTAAAATTAAAAGATTATGTAATATTTAGGCCCGAGCAGCAAAGCGCTGCAAAGGCCTATGGTTTCTGTATTGTTTATTATTATTATTAGGCCCGAGCAGCTAAGTGCTGCGAAGGCCTATTGTTTCTGTATTGTTTCTTATTATTATTATTAGGCCCGAGCAGCTAAGCGCTGAGAAGGCCTATTGTTTCTGTAGTGTTAATTATTATTATTCTGTCCCCCTAAAGAGGGGCCTTTTTGGGGACTTTATCATATTCAAAAACTCACCAAACTTGGCGGATGCATGAACACTGTTTAAAAATGTTATATTTTAAGGTTGTCACAAAAATCTAAAGAAAAATGCCTCAACTGCGCCACCTAGCAATTTTCAAAGGACCCTTTGCTATTCACTTTCTTCATCGTAGAGACATGAAATTTGGTACAGTTGTAGAGCCGTAAAAGACGCTCAGAATTTACAATTAATGTCATAGTGCAAGTATCACAGGAAGTTGGCCATTTTAGATTGAAGGTCTGAGTTTGACCCCATTTTTGACGTTTACAGCATTTGTATTTGATCGAAGAACTAAAAAGATTTGGTTAACTTTTCACATGAAGCTGGATTAAGAGTTAGTAAAATACCTTTGATTAAATTGGTATACTAATGTTTAATCCAGGGATGTCAAACGTACAGCCGACGGGCCGTATCCGGCCCGCTGAACGATTTAGTCCGGCCCGGTGGCCAAATGCATTATCATTATTCAACGGCTTTATCTCCTCACTGCATCGACCAATCTGCACCAGAGTCGTGGGGGAGCACTGGTGAACGCGTTCGTGTGAATCGCCCGATGGCTGGGCAGGGAAAATGCGCGAAAGCTTCTGGGGTGGCTTGCGGCCGGTGGTGCGCAAACCCCCGTTGTGGCCGATAGGCCAGTGCGGCGCTTGGCTGCGAGGGCCAATCGACGTCGCTTGCGGCTTTAATTTTGTTTGGTTTTCTAACTGTTGACTAGTGGTGTGCCTAACAATTTGCTTAGCGATTATCCTAATTATTATTTTTTAGGTTACTCTCTTGTGAGTAATGGCAATGAAAATATTTTCACCAAAATAAAAACAATTCTCTGATATTTCATATTGTAAAACTAGATTTCTTTTTTTTTTTCTTGCATGTAGTTAAGGCAGTTCTGTCACAAAAAATACTTGGTCAAATTCAGTCAAATGTACAATCTCGACCAAAAATATAAAATAAGTCAAAGAAAAAAAGTTCAACACATTTTACAAATAAATTAAAATTATGTAAAATTCAAGTCACTCAATCTCTAAATTTCTTTGTGAAGATAACACCCCATATCATCTTAAAAATGCTACAGAAGACTAAAGATAAAGAACAAGATCTGCCTTCCATCACTGCTTCTTAGCAAATAGGGTATAGTACATCTCAAAATGGTTAAAACATAATCCCTTAGATGAGCCCTGGCTAGACACTGAATAGAAAATATTTGATATCGAGACCTCTGATTTGCCATTTATAAGCTCAAACATAAAACGGCACATATGCTTTAAAAATATCAATATCAGCTTTTCTCTGACAGCATGGTGGGATTTTCTTCAGATGACAGGGTCATCACTTATCCCGTGCACCCGTACTCCCATCTGGAATAATCCTGACATCCAATAAAAAAATAATAAGATAAACTATTTTCCTCACTGTAAGAGTAAAGGTACCCCTGGCAAAAATAATTTTTTAGAATATCAAGAAATTAAACCTGTAATAAAAATAAATCCAAGCTTGTTAAAGGTGGTTTACAAATGCCAGTAAAGGTATTAGAGTTCCTTGATCTACCTTGAACAAATTTGCTTGATTAATTTAGAACATTTGGTATGTGTTTCAACCTTTTCACAATGCAAATCCTGAGTTAAACAAAACATTATTTGAGAAAATAACATTTTAAAGAATGATTTGCTCGGTGAAGTCAATAACCTTTAGGACACTTTACTACCTTAACTACCTTTATTTATATTTTAACCATCTAGTAACTTTACAAATAAGCAAAAAAAAAAAAAATCAAATCAGCTCTGTCCAGATTTTGATCCAAAAGAGGTTGTTTGAGTTTCCCTGATAAATCTCTTTCCCAGGTTATCGAAACCATGACAAGAAGAAAAACCACAAATATGACTCAAAGTCCCGGATGAGAAAGAAACCAGTGGGTAGGGAGAGAGAAATTGGAGGCAGCACAAGACGAGTTGGGAGTCGATTATCAAGTCAGCGTCCATCACGTTCTCACAGTGACGATGAGGAGGATGAGGGTGTCCCAGCCAGCTATCACACAGTGTCATTACAGGTTAGTCAAGATGTAAGTACAATAGCACTCTTGCCTTCTACATTTATTTATAAAATCTCAACAACTTCTCTTTTGACACATCTGTCCTCTCTTAAATGCTACAGTTTCTCTCTCCACAAAAATGACTATAAGGGCCCTTTTATCTGATATTGGAGCATTGCACCCTCTAGCCATTATATTGACCAAAGGAAAAATAAGAACACTGCATCCTTCCTGATACTATTCCATCTGTCTTTTACTTGTAGATTATTTTCTGTGTCTGATGACAGTTTAATACTCCTATTATGTCAGGGCCCTGCTTGTTGGCTTTAAAGAAAGTAATTAACTTAACTATCTGTTGAATACCACAAGTTTTATGTTCAAAATAAAAGCTTTCAGACCAATATCCTTATGTTGATCAACAATCCCTGCCTATTTGGTTGGCTGCATTACATCCTCAGTAAATCACCCAGTTCTGTAGAAGTACAGTTAAACTCGCAATTAACAGCAGCGGGTCTTGAGGACTGATATTGGGCTCAACTGATTTAAAGTCTCAAGGCATAACATAACAATGACAGGTGATGAGAAAACATTTGATATTAATTATATGACAGTGGGTGTGACAAATTAATATGGAAAATAACAATGTATTGTTAGAGTCAAAATGTTGAAAAAATAAAAACCGCCCAAGCCAACTTTAACAATGTCCAAGTAGAATTTGTCACAAATTAATATTTGTATATTGAATAATTTATATTGAGCAACCTTTTCACAGCTGGAATATTTGTGGACTTTTTTTCAATCTGCAGTTTTCTGGACCAAGTAAAGTGTACTAACACAGGACACCCTAAAATTGCCATGTTTAAGAAAGAGAGGGGGAAAAAGAGAAATGTTTTTCTGCCTTTAACCCATCTCTTAGGGAGCAGTGGGAAGTGTTCATAGCACCTAAGGAGCAATCTGGGGTTAAAGGTCTTGCTCAGGGACCCATAGTAGTATTCTGGGGGGATCGAACCAGGCACCTATGAACATAAGCACACTGCTCTAACCACTTAGCTCACCATTTCCCTAGATTGCAAACTGCAATCCTGCCTTGGTGTTATGATCATATTCACTGCTAAAACATACAGTTAGATGCAACACTGTATCACTAAAACTGAATGTTACTGCAGATGGGCTGCACTCCTTCAGGGTACCAATATTCCCCATGGCAGCATGTGCCTTCAGCAGTGAAACACAACTAGGCATATTATAAAAATCAGGAATTCTTTGGGGAAAAACACATATTTACTGCGATTTGAAGCTTAATAGGCAAGAGATTTTAGCTAAAATAAATGTTTGACTGTTTTTCTGCAGCTTAGTACAAGAGTTGTCTGTTGCTGCCCTTCTGCAACTACATTTTGAAAATGTTGCAATTGATCTAAGCATATTTGTTTTTCTCTTTAGAATCCTGCGATATTTGTCACGGTGTTATGCAAAGTTTCTGATTCCTGAAAGCATGTGTGATGTAACTGTTCTGTTGGTGTCCAAGCAGCTGTTGGACCTGATGCACACCCTTCACACCCGGGCCGCCAGCATCTACAGCTCCTGGGCAGAGGAACAGCACCATCTAGAGCCCTCTGGCAAAAAGATAGAAGCTGACTCTCAAACTTTGTGGACCAGCTGCTGGTGCCCACTACTGCAAGGTGAGACACCACTACTTTATCCCGAAGTTGGACAGAAATAGATTTTAAGTCCTTCTTTGTTTGTAAGAAGACATACAAGAGATTTGATTAATACATAGGAGCAGTTTGAAAACACTAACCATGGACTCCATCAGAGCTTGTCATTGGAGTTGTTGACCACCATCTCTACATATGCTGCTGCTCAGAAGAATTCCCAGTGCTGTCTACCTTGAACCTTTAACGTTGGGACACACTGCACAACTTTCATAGTCTTCACAGAATTTTGAAAAATAATTAGAGTTCACTCTAACATAAAAGCCTGGTTTCAGCAGAGTTGTGCTTCACAACTGACCGGGGACCATACACTGTGCAACTGGCTTGCTGAGGGTTCAAACCCCATCAACCCATGGAATTCAAGATGTGGACCATGCTCATTGTTTTGGCAATGTTTGTACATAGCTAACAAGCTATTGGAACAATATTTATAAACAGTTAACAGATGTATTAGGGTACTCATTACCCAAAACATGTACATTTCTCTATTTTGGACATTTATCACAAGGAGACATACTTGGACATCTATTTAAACAAACAATCTTCTGGAAGCTACAAATAAGGCCATTATAATGAATTGGTACAAAGTGATTTACAAGATGGAGAGACTGACTTACATTATAAGACTACAACTGAAGTGTGAAAAGTTGTGGAGAAATTGGACAACATATAACAAATTGCAAAATTAGAGGCATGGAACACCTGACACTATATTCTGTAAGTTCCATAGAATTGTCTTTTATTGTTTTTAAAGTAAAAAGTGAAAAAATTAAATTGCAAAGGAGACAGTATGAAGGTCAAAGGAACATACCACTGGGTGGCAGTAATGTCCTCTTTATCCCACAAATACCCATGGGAAAATCTTGAAGCTTTTTTTTTTTTGCTTGTAAGATGGTTTTGCTAGCTTTGTAATGACTTTTGGTGTTGGCTTTATTCTAAAGCATGTATTTTTTCTATCTTAGGAGACTTAAGAGAATTAATGTTTGGAATTTATTGTGTTACCAAAACTTTAGAATCAGTGATAAATACAATATAAAAGTTTTAACATATTTTATTCAAGAAATGTTAGTTGTTTAGATTTTTTTATGGAAAAGAGCAGTACTGTATAATAACAAGCAAATTCCAAAAAAAGAAACTGTTGGCAGCAGAATTCAAATATACTTGTACATTGTTTACCTGAGACTTCGGTCGGGTTGGTTCCCATAACACAATTACAGACTCTTTCTCCATCTCCCTCTTACACTAGATTCTTGGGCCAACGTGCTCTACTGACTGTACCCAAACTACTGCAGACAAATTACAGACTTTTTCTTACTGAAATTCGGGGTGATTGTTTATTGTGTCCCCAGCTTAGGGGTCACTCCTAGTGTTTCCTTGAATTTAAAGATATTTAATGAAATGGCTTATTGTAACCAGCATTAGAAAATATTCCTTTTGATTTAACAAATGAAAATGCAACAATCATCTTAATTATATGACCTCTGTTTCATGATAAGACTAAATGATTATATCTGTTTTTGGTTGCACTCTCCAGGAATTGCTTGGCTATGCTGCGATGCCAGGCGACAAGTCCGCATGCAGGCCCTCACTTACCTCCAAAGAGCACTGCTTGTCCATGATCTGCAGGCACTTGATGCGGCTGAGTGGGAGTCCTGCTTCAACAAGGTGAAAAACACAAAGAATTTGTTATAACAGGCAACAATGTTAAATTATAGTGAAGGATATTAGAAACCATGCAACCTTTCCCTACTCAGTTGAGACTGAAATTTAAGAGCGAAATTGATCGTGTCTATTTACAGGTGCTTTTTCCACTGCTGACTAAGCTACTGGACAACATCAGTCCAGCAGATGTGGGTGGTATGGAGGAGACCAGAATGAGAGCCTGCACACTGCTGTCAAAGGTTTGCAGCCACTCATCCTGTAGCACTCCCTATTAGCAGCAGTCATGGTACATATTTTCTGTGAATGACATTTCAGGAGTTCATTTCAGTTAAAGTCAGTCCTAACAAACCTATTCTATTTGTGGTGCTGTCCGTCCCGGTTGTCTCTCCTATTAAATGTCTTTGTTGCACTCTTTTGTTAATGTTTTTCTCAACTGATGTGGAATACTGTCCTCCTTGAAAGTTTAGTTGGGTTTTTTTTTTTGGACATTTGCTTTGTTGTGTAACCACAGCAACTAGTTGGTTTTGTACAACCATGATCAGCTGATTAACATTTCAAAAGATGAAATAATACTTTAACCACATCCACAAATCCCAGTGGGCTGAAAAAGAGGTGCAGAAGATGCAGACCAGGAGCAAGAAGAAGAGAGAGAAGGGGGACATTTAATTCATGTCTTCTATGGATTATTATGGGCAATGTGAGATCTTTGGTAAACAAATTGTATAAACTCCAAGCCTTAACATGGACTCAGGCAGAAGACTGGGAATCCAGTATTATGTGTTTCACTGAAACATGGCTGCAGGATCATATCCCCAACTCCAATGTCTATCTGCCAGGTTTTCTGATCATACAAGCAGACAGAGATCTAGAGAGGGAAGAGCAAAGTTGGTGGATTGGTAGTGATGGGGAAAACCACATGGTGTCTGTCATCCAGGACATGTCCCTGTGAATATTGAAGTTTTAGTAGTGAGTTTTTATCCATATTTTTTACCCTGAGAGTTCAACTGTGCTACCTTGGCAACCGTCTACGTTCCTCCAACTGCTGTTGCCGACAGTGCATGTGATGTCATCAGCTCAGTGGTGCATTGTTATGGGAAATGTAGATGGAATTCTAAGCAAAGATAACTGAGTTCCCATATCACTAAATGAAGAGACGGCGGTAATATAGTTCCAGCACTTTTATTGAGAAACAGAGCAGAGATCACATAGATGGAAAGTAATCGCACCCCACGGTCCTGCTGCAGTCTGCGTCTGCCCTGTCTCTGCCTGTCTCGCTTTTCCGGCTTCCCATAATACTGCACAGTGAGTGGCCTTGGCCTGAGACATAACAAAGACAGTCTATCATAGACAATAATTATTCTACGCAGCATTCAGCCTTGCACTTAGCAACAGTGGATCTTATACACAGACATCTTGTCTCCAGGCCTCCTCTGCCCGAGTGGTGTGAGGCCGTAGTGACTTCAGAATAATAATTCATATAACATGCATAACCCACAGACACAACATCAAAATTCTTTTCTGGTAATATCTGTTGATTTTTAATCATGCCTAATTTTCTGTTACCCTTCCAACTTTTCAACATCTACTCTGGACTTGTTTTATGCAAATGTAAAGGACTCATTTATCTCTAAAGCAAAGCCTCCTCTTGGCAAATCAGATCACAATCTGTTTTTTCTGTGCTCAGAATAAAAGCCTCTTTTTCAAAGGCAACACGCATTACAGAGAACTGTGATGACATGATCACAGAAAGCCCTCAAGGGTTGTTTTGAGGCAACAGACTGGGATGCACTGTGCCTGCCACATGTAGAAGACATAAATACCATGCCTGAATGTATAACTGACTATAAACTTCTGTGTGGATAACAGTATCCCCACCAGAACAGTGGGATGCTTCCTCAACAACAAACCCTGGATTACCAGTGACCTGAAGAAAGTGCTGAATGAGGTTAAAAAAGAAATAAAAGACAAAATAAAGTGGTTGATCATCAGCAGCAGCATCATCAGAATAATTCGATGAATCCTGGTTCACTGCAGATCTGAATTAAAGAACCAAAGCTCATCTTAAAGAATGTGAATTGAGGTTAAATTAGCTTAACTAATTAACTAATTGTTTCAACCCATTCACAATGCAAATCTTGAGTTAAACAAAACATTATTTGATGAAATAACATTTTAAAGAATGATATTCTCAGTAAACTTTTAGGACACTTGATTTTATTAATGCGATTATCTCTCCGGGAGCTAGGGGTTGCTGTAGAGATTGGTCGCTAAAATCGGCTAATCCTAAACTTAAACAAAACACCTTTAAATCTACATTAATATTCCATATTAATGCAATGATAATGGTAGTATTATTATCGAACGATGGTGGAGCGAAACAAAACAAACCTTATGTTTGAAACGTTCATAGTCACATATCTGGGAAGAGCGAATGGTACCAGAAGCTAATAGCAATTTTAAAAAGTTTCGGCTTTATTTTGGTCGTAATGAGTGAACCGGATAACATAAACATTAATATCCCATCAATGCATAAAACCCTTGTGGAGTTAACGTTTGTTATAACCACGAAAACACACTCGCATTACACCAGGATAGGCCTGATTCCAAGAAGCTAGCGGGAGCTACGTCGGTTAGCTGTTTAAAAACACCATGTGACGAATTATGTAAACCTTCTAAATAAACCATTTAACTTTCCCTGTTTGTTTCTCTGCCAAACCTGTCGGTGTCACGCATAAGTTCTGTTCACTTCGGTCATCGAAGGGAGAGCAGTGGTCCAGGAAAACGATGGTTAGTTCAGCAGCGGGCTAGCTGCTATGAGCTAGCCGAAACATGGTCGGGGTTTGCCGGTCCGAGGTCCTGCATGCAGTCTCTAATTCGGTTTGCAGCGGGCAATTTCAGCTCAGCTCTTGTCTCACCTTGGTCTGGTGAGGATAGGAGACCGCTCTGTGCCGTCTCGCGTCAGCTTTCCTGCAACAGCTGACAAAAATAAACAAAGCTGTTTTGGCATTCTTTACTTTAGCGGCTGGTTGCACAGAAGTGAGACTGCACACTTAGCTTCAATGTAGTCGACAGATTTCCAAACTCAGTCGGGTCCTCCGCTCCATAGAGGACAAGGAGAATCTCCCCCTTTTGTCGATCCATTGAAGCAACCAGAGATGAGTTTCACAGAAATTTTACTCAGCTTGTGAGCCTTTGAGTCCCATGAGGCCCCATGCATGGCTGGCTGGTCCCCCAGGGTAGACACTCTCCTTGGGAGTCCCAGGAAGAAGTGGAAAGAGTGTGAGGAGTGGTCTAGGCTCATAGCAGGCACCCTGCTGAGAGAGGCTGTATCTGCATGGATGTGTGAAATTCCTTTGCTCACAACCCCTCCCGACTTCTCCCCCATGGTACATGTTCCCAAATTTAATCTGAATTCTAGTCCATGGCTAGATGGCACAACACTTTGGAGTATACAAAAGGAACTTAAAGTAACAATGTCTTGTATGTCTGTCTAATACATTCATGCAATTGCACAGTATTTTTTAGTATTTTATTATATATCAGCATCTCTATTCTCGACACCTAAGGTAGGACAGTAATTTTAATCTATTGTATCACATTGCAACAGGCCAGTATACCACACGCTGGGTAACCTCTTTGGCATTGTAAAGGCCTGTGTGTATACCATCTATGCATGGCCATTAAGACGGCCTGTAGTTCTTCCTGTTTCATTCACTACGGCCCGCCTCACCCAGTTCATAGATTTGGCAGCAAAGGAAAAAAAAATATATCAGATACACTGCAATTATCAAGGGAAAGCATCAACGAAAAATATTTCCAAATTGTTATGATTAAGGGCTACCAACCTTTATGATTATAACCAACAATTGGGCTTATTACTAAACAATTAATCGACATATTTACCATAAAAGATGGATGTCTACTCAGTTGTAAGACTGAAGTAGACTTGGCGCAAGTAAATGTTTATAACCGTTAAGTATAATTGCGCATGGAGTCCCTAATCTTCAACCACAAGCAAAGGAATATAGTGCCTCTTATGTATTTGCATTAGGGCTGTCAATCGATTAAAAAAAATTAATCTAATTAATTACACACTCTGTAATTAATCTAAATTAATCGCATATAATTTTTGCTGTGAAAGTATTTAAAATATTTAAATTCAAATGATTCAATGAATAATCAGCATTAGATACATTAAAGTGCTGTTTTCAACAGCAGACAAACTAAACTAAACAGATGCCAATGTCAAACTGAACTCACGTCAACAGGAGACGTCAACTGAAATAATAATAAAAAAGATAACCTGAATTTAACAGACGTCAACATATTCCATATTCCAATCTACTTTTTAGGCTAATTATACATAATTTAGACCTAGTGCTATTTTAACAAATAAGCATTTTATTAGTTGTTATCTCTTATCTGATGTATTTCTGATGTTTGGCACTTTGTTTTACCTCGTGTTAAAGTGCTCTTTAAATAATGATGACATTCATGATGATTATGATCAGAATAAACTTTTGCATCCCCTCCCAGAAGCTGGAAAGAAAAGAGACAAAAACATTTTTCACAGCTCACTTAGTAACTCTAATATTTTAGTCTAAATACTTTAGCCTAAATATTTTAGGCTAAAATATTACACTTTTTATTTGTTTTTCTTCAATCCCTCGGTGATGTTTAGTAATTTCTGCCAAAGGCTGCAGCATTTTGATTTAATTCATCTGAATGCAGTATTTGCAAGCCATACTCTGATTGGATGGGGAAAAAAACTGTCTGTAATTGGCTTTAACTGCCGAGCGAGTGCACAGCTGGTGTTGAGCGTGAAACGAGCAGGTATGCGCGAGCAAAGTAGCGCGCGAGCAGAGATGGAACTCACCGCGAGGACAGTGGGTTGAGAAGAGTTTTTCAGACCGTGCCAGACAGGTTTTGAGCGTTGAGAGTTGTTTCGCTGCACGCTTAGATTGGTTCCTGCGCGCTCTAACAGAAGGCACGAATATCGCTACATAGTTGAGCGGCAGCGCTGTCTTCTTCTCTGTCTTCATGCGACTCCCCTGTGACTCTTTGGCACCCCCCCCAGGGGAGGCGCGCCTCACCTATTGAAAACCCCTATACGACATTGATTAATCTGCGTTATTTATTTTTTTAAATTAATTAAAATTAATGCGTTATTTTGACAGCCCTAATTCGCATTGTTAACTCAAAAAGGGGCGATTCATATTCTTAGACAATTTGATCACTGATATAAGAAAAACACAACGAGAACACAGTTAAACCAATAGTTCCCTGTTGAAGAAATTCTGTTTAATACTAATCTACATGAACACACTAACTGCTTAATACACACACATAACATGAAAGATGAAAATAAAATAAATAACAAACAGCAAAATGGTTAAACTTGGATGTAGGAGCCTTAAGCTGTAGGTCATTTTCTATCTTAAATAAGTCTTAATTAAGCATTGAATTGCATACTGGGAGACGTTGTCCGATCGGTCATTTTATAGCATAACACACATGATACAATCCTCGCGTGATTTGAGTCCAACAGCGCTGCAATGCTCCATTCTGAATCATTCCCGGTGGAATAGGGTGCCTGGCAGAAAGCGCAAGTGTGCTACAGTGCTCCCGCGATATTCACTTTCAGTGTCACAGCTGCCGTCCATCTTGCCAACTGCTGTCACTTCTGGCCGCTGCCGTCATAAAGTTGCGAAACATGTCAATGGAAAGTAAAATCTGCCTTGGTTTTTCCAGTGGAAATACTAGGCTATATACACTGCTAAATAAACAAAGGGAACACTGAAATAAAATAACACAGTCCAGATCTGAATGAATGACACATTCTTATTAAATACTTCAAACTTTACATAGTTGAATGTGCTGACAACATAATCACACAAAAATGATGAATGCAAATCAAATTTATTAACCCATGGAGGTTTGGGTTTGGTGCCACACTCAAATTTACAGTGGATAAACACACTACAGGCAGCTCCAACTTTGATGTAATGTCCTTAAAAGTGGCTCAATATCATGTGTGGCCTCCACGTGCCTGGATGACCTCCCTACAACGCCTGGGCATGCTCCTAATGATGTGGCGGATGGTTTCCTGAGGTATCTCCTCCGACATGGACTAACGCATCCACCGACGCTTGGACAGTCTGTGGTGCAATGTGCCGTTGGTGGATAGAATAAAACATGATGTCACAGTTGTGCTCAATGGGATTCAGGTCTGGGGAATGGGCATGTCAGTCCGTAGCATCAACACCTTCATCTTGCCACGTGAGCCAAGGCAAATTTATTTTTACAGCACAATTCAGTACAGAGACCATGCGGGGCAGGGGACGACGACAAGTTTTGCGCGGACCGACTGGCGGGGCAGGGGCGTGGGGGATGACGACAAGTTTTGCGCGGACCGACTCGCGGAGTGGGGGGGGATGGGCGGATCCATGTGTTTTTTCCCTGCCATTCACTATATGCACGCGCGAAAGCAACAACAAAAAAACGCGTGTTAACGTCAAATAAACATGCAAGCATATCGAGTTAGGTTTTTTTTTTTTTGGAATGTTGGCGAGGCGGTAGCATGAGTTTGAGATAGAGCGGGAAACCCTGGTGTTCTAGGTATGCAGAGTAGGCTGGAGCCAGAAGACCTGAGTGGTCTGGATGTATTTGCAAGTCTGTGATGTATTTAGGTGCTAAGCCATTTAGGGATTTATAGACTAACAGAAGTATTTTAAAGTCTATTCTCTGAGATACAGGGAGCCAGTGTAATGACTTTAGAACTGGGGTGATGTGCTCTACTTTCTTAGTCTTAGTGAGGACGCGGGCAGCAGCGTTCTGGATCAGCTGCAGCTGTCTAATCCACTTTTTAGGCAGACCTGTGAAAACACCGTTGCAGTAATCAATTCTACTAAATATAAATGCATGGATTATTTTTTCCAGATCCTTCTGAGACATTAGTCCTTTAATCCTGGAAATGTTCCTCAGGTGATAGAAAGCCGACCTTGTAATTGTCTTGAGATGCTTTTGGAGGTTCAGGTCTGAGTCCATCACTACTCCCAGATTTCGGGCCTGATCAGTGGTTCCTAGCTGAAGCGACTGAAGCTGTGTGCTAACTTTTGATCTCTTCTCTATTGGTCCAAAGATTATTACTTCAGTTTTGTTTTTATTCAATTCAATAAAGTTTTGACACATCCAGGCATTGATTTCTTCTAGGCATTTACTCAGTGCTTGAACTGGTCCATAGTCACCTGGTGACATGGTGATGTAAAGCTGTGAGTCGTCTGCATAGTTATGGTAGCTGATGTTGTTATTTTTTATTATCTGAGCTAGAGGGAGCATGTAGATATTGAAGAGGAGGGGACCCAGGATGGACCCTTGGGGAACCCCACATGTGATTTTTGTTGTCTTTGATGTAAAGTTACCTACTGATACAAAAAAGTCTCTGTCCTTAAAGTAGGATTTAAACCAGTGGAGAGCTGTACCAGAGAGGCCAACCCAGTTCTCCAGGCGTTCTAAGAGGATGGAGTGGTCGCCAGTATCAAATGCTGCACTGAGATCCTATAGTACCAGCAAGGTGGTTCTTCCACAATCTGTATTTATATGGATGTCATTAAACAATTTGATAAGGGCGGTCTCTGTACTGTGGTGAGCACGGAAACCAGACTGGAAAATGCCAAAGCGGCTGGTTGTTGTTAAGAAGGTGTTTAATTGTTGAAATACAGCTTTTTCAATAATCTTACTGATAAAGGGGAGGTTTGAGATGGGCCTATAGTTCTGGAGTAGAAGTTTGTCTAAATTATTCTTTTTCAGCAGTGGTTTGATATTTGCTGTTTTTAGGGACTGGGGGAAAACACCTGACAGAAGGGACGTGTTTATTATCTGAGTCAAATCAGACGCTATGACAGGTAAAACTTTTTTAAAGAAAGCTGTGGGTAGAACATCAAGGCAGCAGGAGGAGGAACTTAGCTGCTGAATGATCTGCTCTAAGCTTTTGTGGTTAATTTGGCTGAACTGGGACATTTTGTCAGAAGTAGTTCCAGCTGAATACAGCTTTGGTTCTGGAGTTGATATGGTAGTACAAAGTGATCCTCTAATTTTTAGGATTTTCTCAGTAAAGAAGTTAGCAAATTCATTGCAGGCCCTGGTGGAGTGGAGTTCGGAAGCCACGGACACAGGAGGATTTGTTAACCTGTCGACTGTGGAAAATAAGACACGAGCATTATTAATGTTTTTCTTAATGATCTCAGAGAAGAAAGATTCTCTTGCATTTTTCAATTGTAAGTTATATCTGTAAAGTCTCTCTTTATAGATGTCATAGTGAATCTGCAGTCTGCTCTTTCTCCACCTGTGTTCAGCTTTTCGACACTCCCTTTTTCACCTCTAACTGCTGGAGCATTTCTCCAAAGAGATTTTTTCTTTCCGGAAAGAACTTTCACTTTAACTGGAGCAAGGCAGTCAATAATGTCTGAGACTTTAGAATGAAAGTTATCTACTAGTTCATCAGCTGAGTTGCAGCCCAAGGTTGAGATAGCACAGTAAGCTTGAATAAAAGTTTCCGTGGCATTGTTTTCTTACGGTGTCCCTTTGGCTAAATGAGTCACTGGTAATTATGCTTTCAAAGGTAACAGAAAAGTGATCAGATAGGGCAACATCAGTTACATTGACGTTAGAAATCTTTAGACCTTTAGTAATGATTAAGTCTAATATGTGTCCCTGTTTGTGTGTTGGCTGTTTAACATGTTGAGTTAAACCAAAGTTCCTAAGTGTGTCACACAGTTCTTTTGCACTTCTGTCTTCAGGGTTGTCAACGTGAAAGTTGAAGTCTCCCACAATAATTAAACAGTCATAATCAACACATACCACAGACAGAAGGGTCACTAAAATCCTTAAAAAAGTTTGATGTGGACTTAGAAGGCCTGTACACATTCAGAAACATAGTTCGTACTGGGCTCTTTACCTGGAGAGCCAAATGTTCAAAAGAGTTGAATTTTCCCAAAAACACGTTTTTACACTTTAGTGCATTATTAAACAATGTTGCTACTCCTCCACCTTTCCTTTGCTATCTGCTCTCACAAAGGAAATTGTAGTTTGGAGGTGTCGACTCCATCAGTATAGCTGCTTCACTAAATTCATGCAGCCATGTTTCTGTTAAAAACATTACATCAAGATTATTGTCAATAATGAAGTCATTAATTAAAAGGGATTTTCCTGACAGAGATCTAATGTTTAATAAACCCAGTTTCTTAGTGGTTGATGATGTCTCTGTGACAGGTTGCATCTGACAGTTTATGACTTTTAAGTATTTGTTCCTGTTTATCCTTTTGTTTTTCTTATTTCTGCCACGTATTATCACAGATATTCCATAATCTCTGGCAAAAGGCCCAGGCTGATGCTGGAAACTGTCATGTCAGATAAACGTGCGGCCAGGGCCCGATCTGTATCACATCAAAGTAATTTGGAGTTCCTCAGTACCAGAGTGTTCTGTGATACGTAGAGGAGAAGGATCTGAGGCTCTGAGGCCTTTGGAAAATCCTGGTTTATTCACAGCAGAATGGCTATGTGGAGAGGATGTCATCTGTAGGCCAATCTTAAATACTTTGTTCATGTTGTGAGAAAATTCCAGAAAAGGAGCTTCTGGGTTTTGTGGAGAAGAAGGGGAGGCGGGTCCAGTCTGGACCAGTGTTCGTGACTATGGAGGTTCTTGGTCCTCTCTTTGTCCTGCTTAGATCTGGGAAGAATCCTCCTGTCTCTCTGACGACGCCTCTTTCTGCGTCATCTTTCTGGCCATCCTTATCTTGGCTTGTTCGGGCTGTACTGGGCTTATCATTTGTTTTGGCACTGGATGTACTTTGTTTTGGAACAAAGCTGATGGTGCATGGTTCACAGAATAGAAGATGTTTGAAATCAGCCGTTTTGCACCTGACCTATTTAGAGAGAAACCATTGTCGCTGAACAGATGTCTCCTCTCCCAAAAGATGTTAAAGTTGTCTATGAAGGTTACAGTTTGTTTGTTTGCATGTTTTTTCCAGCCATTTGTTTTGCATCAGAATTCTGAAAAAAATCTCATCTCCACAATTAACGGGCACGTGAGGGCCGCTGAGAAACACCCTGACATTCAGGCCATCAACTAAGTTTAACAGACAAATGTAATTCTCTTTCAATACTTCTGATTTTATTATCCGGATGACGTCCTTCAGGGCATCAGCTTGTATTATGAGTTTTTCCCAGGTCGGGCGTTCTTTCAGGACCCTTGGAAGGATTTCTGAAACATCAGACACCAGGCCACAGTTCCTGTCGTTATAAATCAACACCTCTGTGTTTTTCTTGTTACAGAAATGTTTAATACCCCTTACAGATCCATTGCATAATATCAGGGTCCTTGGCCCTGTGGCATGTCTTTTCTCTAAAGTCTTAGAACGAAAATCGTTGAGATACCTCTGATTTTTGTCCTCCTGGATTACATTTTGGAGCAGAGCGAATCTGTTTAGTAACGGAATTCCAGCATTTCCAACAGGTTTACTCCTATCATTTGTTTTGAGAACAGTCCGCTGTTCTTTCGCTTGTCTTGGGACATCTCTCTGTAGTCTCGGTCAGTTTTCTTTGTCTAGGTGTGGGGTTTGTTGATCCTTTGGTCTTGCACCCAGAGTGGTCCAGGGATTCTCATTTTCCTCAGGGATCTGTTTGTTCGCTGAGTCGCTGGGCTGGTGGTCGCCGTTCGGAATCACAGGCAGGGTTGTTTCATTTCCATGCGCGGCGTTTACATCATAATTCACTTCGAGTCGACAGATTTTCTGTTCCATAACAGCTATCTTCTGTAAAAGCTTGTCAAAGTCCATTGTGGTGAAGGAAGGCATCTTTCCAAAATCAAAATCAAAAACTAAGTAAAAGAAAATAAATAAAATAACTAAATCCAACTTTCTGTGGTTTAGTTTAAGAGATAAAAAGGAAATAAAAAGTAAAAGGCAGGAAAATGCAAGCAAGCAGAGAGCAAAGAAAAAAGCGTCCTAACAGGCAGAGAGGCGGAGGCAGTATTGTCTAGCATTGTCTTGCATCAGGAGGAACCCTGGGCCAACTGCACCAGCATATGGTCTTACAATGTGTCTGAGGGTCTCATATCTTAGGATCTCATCTCTGTACCTGTGCAGCCCCCCAAAGAAATGCCAACCCACACCATTACTGACCCAGTGCCAAACCGGTCATGCTGGTGGATGTTTGAGGCAGCAGAACATTTTCCACAGCGTCTCCAGACTCTGTCACATGTGCTCAGTGCTTGCATTGATGTGCCATCCTGGATGAGCTGCACTACCTGAGCCACTTGTGTGGGGTTGTAGACTCCGTCTCATGCTACCACTTGAGTGAAAGCACTGCCAGCATTCAAAAGTGACCAAAACATTAGCCAGGAAGCATAGGAACTGGGAAGTGCTCTGTGGTCACCACCTACAGAACCACTCCTTTATTGGGGGTATATTACTAGTTCCACCTGTCTATTCCATTTGCCCAACAGCATGTGAAATTGATTGTCAATCAGTGGTTTTTCTTAAGTGGATAGTTTGATTTCACAGTAGTGTGATTGACTTGGAGTTATATTGTGTTTAAGTGTTCTCTTTAATTAAATTATAATTATTTATATAGCGCCAATTCATGAAACATGTCATCTCAAGGCACTTTCCAAAATCAAATTCAATCAGATTATACAGATTGGTTAAAAAATGTCCTATATAAGGGAGCCTAGTTGATTGCATCAAGTATTGACAAGCAGCATTCCCTCCTGAAAAAGCATAAAGATACAGGGATAGTCGTCTGCATTGTCCATGGCTTTGCAGCAATCCCTCATACTGAAAGCATGAAACGACCGTGGAAAGAAAAACTCCCCTTTAACGGGAAGGAAAAACCTCCAGCAGAACCAGGCTCAGTATGAACGGTCATCTGCCTCGACCGACTGGGGGTTAGAGTGCCTAATTGAAATGCAATTTTCTCCAGAGCTGTTTTTGCGACAGTGGCACAAGAGTTATGGAGTTTGTCCGCTAACTGGTGGTACCGGTTCAATCCCCCACTCTGACCTTTTAAGTCTCTGTGTCCTTGAGCACAACACTTCAACAGCATTGCCTGCAGGAGGTGGTCAGAGGGCTCAGTGACGCCGATTAATGGCAGCCTTGCTTTTGTCAGTCACACATCATGATAGGATTAATTGACTGGGTGATCATGTGGTTTTCTTTTAATCTGAATAGATTTCAATCCAATCGTGAAATTCTGTGCATATAAAGCTGTGCAATAGCTATTGTGGGGTATAAAACTTTATTCTAGGAAAATTAATTTTGAAAGGAGGGAAATAGTAGACAAAAACATCATGAATAAAAGAATGGAAATAAGGAATATGATAAAAAGAACTCCATTAACATTAGTGAAATCTAAGGTAATTATGTAGGTATGGTAACATATACATCTAAAATTAAAAAAAGCTTTTCTTAATTTTTTTTTATTTTTTAAGGTCTTCCTGCAGCACCTTTCACCTCTACTTTCCCTGCCCACCTTCGCTGCCCTCTGGCTTACCATTCTGGATTTCATGGACAAGTATATGCATGCAGGGTCCAGTGATTTACTGGTGAGGATAGTAACAACACACAAACATAGTTTTTTCTTCTATGCAGTTAATTACTGTCACCTAATAAGAAATATAGTTTTGATGAGTTGGTACTGAGTGGTAGAGTACCACAGTAATATTACTTTTTTGCATTGTTTATTTATGTTTCTGTGTAGCTGGAGGCAATTCCAGAGTCTCTAAAGAACATGCTACTAGTGATGGACACTGCAGGGATTTTCCGCAGCTCTGACTCTAAGACTGGATACTCAGACCTGTGGGAAATAACATGGGAACGTATTGTGTGCTTTCTTCCAAACCTGAGGGAAGAACTCTTCAAACAGACAGTTATACCAGGTACTAAGTTCTGGACACTTTTTAATCAGGAAAAACATGCTTCATAAGAATGAGCCATCCTTTGCCAAAACTAGATTTGATCAACAGCAAACAGGCTTTTGTCTATGTTGGCAGTTCGCACTTGAGCAATCTGTAGTTGGAGTGCTGCAGTTACTAAAGGATGCTACTACAGGCTGCTCAAGTGTGAGTTGCCGTAAATGACAGACTCCTGGAAAGGTGTCATTATGGATTCAGAAAAACTGAGCGAAAGCCTGGTTGCCTCCAATTTATGCCTGTTTGATGTTGTCATGACGCAGATAACTGAGGCTTTGCAAAGGAAACTAGATTTGATATTTACAGCATGCTCCCTGTTTGATTTGGTTTGTTTATGGAGTGAATTTTGTTCCATTATTCAAGCAAAGAACACCTTTTGTAAATGTAAATTTGAAGAAAAAAAATGCAATCCCGATGGTTGAAGATAGTTGTAGAGTGACAATATCTATGTTTACATGGACAAACGTAATTGGAATAAAGGGCTGATTGGTATAAAAATGCATCATGTAAACAACCCAATCAAAATATTGTGATCGGATTAGGCTTTATTTCAGACTTAGTTTTACGAATTGTATTCTTTTCAAACTGCGTTTTACAGATCACATTCTCTTCACTTCTCTCTCTTGACACGCACATTGACCAATCAAAATATCGTTACTATGCAGACCACTAGAAATGCGACTTCGCTCCTCACTCCAGAGGAGCAAAATTTTTGCTTTTATTCTGCTTTTATTGTCCTATATTTTATTCATGTAAAGCACTTTGCATTGTCTTTGTACTGAAAAGTGCCAAACAAATACAAATAAATTTGCCTTTCTCCCAGAAGAGAAGGGAATGTGATCTGTAAAATGCAATTTGTAAAACTTAATCTAAAAAAGAGAAATGTAGAGAACTAAAATAGAAAATTTTAAATCTGTAAAAAAAAGGATATAATTTGAAAATATGTTTTAGCATTTGTTAATAAAATACAATCTGAGATAGCAGTTACTCTCAAAACCTTTTTTTATTTTTTATTAAGAAGTTTTTTAAAGTTTAATTTCTGAATTCCATTTTTTATTTCCATTTAAAGAACTTTTTTTCAAATTTCTATTTACAAACGTGTTCTTGCTTGCAACAATATCGGAACAAAGGTCACTCCATATTTTTCTACTATTCGAAATATTTTTCCACTGTTGGAGCTTAACCTCTGTAGTAAATCTTTAACATTTCAATATGCGATTGAATGGAATTATTTTGTACTGTTAGTTGTAATAGTTAAACTCTTGATGATAGGTGTTGTAGTGAAGTGGCTTTTTGATCTGTACATTTTAGTTACTGAGCAGTATATGTTTTTTGTGAGGTTCTGTCTTTAGTGATAGATTGTCATCCAAGAGACTAATGAATGTTTAAATACTTTTTAGCACTTTTAATGTCATGTCAAAAAACTTCCATAGATTATCCAGATAAAACTTTCCCATTTCTTATGTTTTACCCACTTTAGACCAGGTTTCTCCAGCAAAGCACATTGTATTTGAATAGAGTTTTCTTATAATGTGACATGATCCTCAGATGAACTGATGTTTATTATCAATCTCTGTTGTTAAAGATTCAGCTCCAAGTCCCCAAGCTGAGCAAGTGCTGTCAACATCCACAGCTGAACAACCTTTATCTCCTTTGATGGCGCCACCTCTTTCCCAGCCTCCCTCCCCGGTCATGATGCCAGTAACGCAAGCAGAGACTTCAGTTTCCAGCAGTCAAGAGTCAACTCAAGAGCATCAATTAGCTAGTGCCAATGGTAAACATTTCATCACAAAGGATTCCTAGCACACAAAAGCTTTTAGATAACTACTGTAGAAAAACACTAATATTTAGACTACAAAATACTTTTGTCTTGTAGGACCAGATTGCTCATCTCCAGCTCCTGCCTCGAAATCTCCGCCTCCATCACCAAGCACATCTCCCGCCCGCTCTCCATCACCTCCAAGTCAGCCCCCCCTCATTCTGCAGCCATTAGCTTCTCCGCTGCAGGTGGGAGTCCCACCCATGCCTCTTCCAATCATCTTGAACCCTGCATTGATCGAGGCCACATCTCCTGTGCCACTGCTTCCTGGGTCCAAACCTGCTAGTCCCACTGATGAGTTCCAGTAACAGAAGTTCACCTGACTTAAGGCTCACTACGTCCATGGCAGGAGAGCCAACTGCTTAACATATTAGAGTGTTGCAGCTTGTTTAGGTGTACATAAGGGACACTGTTCAAATGTGCAGGTTGTTTGGTTTGTGCTCTTTCTGTGTGTATTTTCTAATCCTATTGAATGAAATACTAACAGACAGTTGTGTAGTAAACTCACTCTGATGCAGGATTATGGCACTCAAAAAACAAAAGTTTTTGGGTATTTTGTTCTGTCCACACAATCCACACAAACATAATTTACTTGCTGTTTTCCAACTGTTTTAAAGTTATGACATCATGCGTATTTTAGACTGAGACAATAAAATTAACAGACTGAGTATTTCTGAAGTTTTTATTTTCAGGCATTACAATGTGGCTTTAGTTTTCAGGGAGTGGCGTTCTTCTAATTTTCAAACTTTTCTGTGATGTAAAGAATTGTCTAATCGCAAAGAAAATATCAATTTACTTGAAGAGTTAAACCAAAATATTTAGTGAACATTATTGTTTTGGTACTAATAATGAATGTCATCCTCTCTCTAAATTTAGTTAAAATCTATCCACATATTTTAAGGGGGGGGGGGGCGTATTTATTAATTTTTTTGTTAACTAGGGAGTTCGTCCTGTAACTGGCAGATTGCCGGTTCGACCCCCATGCTCTGACCGTCTCAGTCATTGTGTCCCTATACAAGGGAAGAGGAGAGACGGCCCCAGGGAAACCCTCCAACAGCCACAATGACGAAGCCCCGGGGAGCTGCGGGGACGAGCCTGTGGACTCCTACGGCAGCCAGCTGGGCACTCAGGGACCCGAGACACCCAGGGGTGCCCCGCCCCCCGGTGGGGCCCCTGACTGAGCCACGGGGGGCCAGGCCCCGTGAAGCAGCCACCAGGAGCAAGACGGCACCCGCCCGGGCACCCAGCCCTGGACAGAGAGTACCACCAATGCACCACCGGGGGGATGGGCTCCACACTTAGTGGAGACATGAGATGTCCTGGGAGAGGGGGCAGTGCAAACCCAACCTGACAGATAAACAAACAGAAAACTACGTACACAGTTACATTCACTCGTTCCCACCCTAGTGCCCCCACACGCAACAAAAAGGGACGCAGTAGACGCACTCGCACTTACCACACTGTTTTATGAAATGTTTATTTCAGGATCGGGAGAGATCGGCAAACACAAATAAGGACTCAAACACTGTTTCTGTTAGAATATAAGGCAAACATTTATTATTCCCCACAGAACACAGCAACACAAAACAGCAAGCACTTCGCAGACACGCAAAGTAGCAAGCACTTAAAGCCTGGCAAGCTTTCAAACAGGCGTGTTGTTCCATCTCTTACCATGGTTAGGACTGGGAAGTCGGTCAGTCCGGTTAGAGAGCAATCCACGCGGCTGGGCGTCCATACAACCCACGGCTGACTTCAACGACTGAGGGCGGTCCCCTCCTTTTTATACCAATAAACAAAGTATCAGATTCGAGCGAGAGTGGCCACTTCTCCCTCCCATCTGAGCTGTTCGTCCCATTTCCAAAACAAAAAACGTTCCCAGCATCTCAGCAGTGTGTGAAGCAAAATAATATTGCAAACTCAGATAATAGTGCAAATATAAGCAAAATAAGGAATACAGAATCAGTCTTTCCCACAACACGTTGTCATAGGTTCCCACCACAAGTTAAAACAAGTTATAGCAAAATAACACATGTTGTTCTTAGTTTTATGTGAGCAACATAACAGACACGAGCATATATGTTGCTCCTAGTTTAAAACTAACCATTTTTTCCCAAAATACATTGTCAAAGAACAAAAATAATTCTTCAATATATCACACACACATCCTATATTCTCAGGTCCCGGTAAGTGAACCCTAAAATCAAGACCTTCCTGGTCCATGCTTCAGTTCTGACCCCACACCCCTCAGACCAGACGACCCACGGGCCCACCCACCTGGAGATGGGGCCAACATAAACCGACCGGGCCAATAAATCAGACCCCCGCCCCCCTCACAAACCCTTAAGTGCTACACCCCCCCCCCCCCCCCCCCCCCCCCCCCCCCGCACACACATATTCAAGGGGAGAGCAGAAGTGCCAACTCCAGACCCGGAATAACTGCTGTCAGCCAAGACCCCAGACCAGGTGGCCCGCTCCTCCTCCAGGCCCCAGACTGCGGGTGGCAATCAGAACAGAGTTGTGAGAAAACCCCCGAGCCTGCCTCCGTCTGCTCAAATGTCATGATGTTGCGTGATGTTGTCAAGTGTGTCTAAAACTGGTCAAAGGGGGTGTCCGGCACAGTCCACCCCTCTGTGCAATGCAGCGCCCCCCCCCCCCCCCTCCCCCCAAAGCAACCTACCCAGAACCCTCAATGTCTAAATGCGAGTGGGAGTGGGGGTTGAAGGAGCCACCAAGGGTGACGCCTACACAATAAGCCCCACCCCAGATTCATAATAAAATTGGGGTCAGGGACGTCAACAGACAGCAGGACCTTCTCCCCAGCAACACCCCCACCCCCCAAGGTCCTGCATGTGAGGCAGCATGATGGAGTAGGCAGAGGGAGGTGTCTGGGGATGGGGAGGAAAGGACGGGGATTCTTCATGGTCTCCCAGGAAGCCAGCTCCCCCGCTGACTCGAATAGGCACCCCTGCTCTCCGAAAGCCCACCAGAGGGAGGCCCCGCCAGCTGCACCACGATAGCCCGAGGGGCCAGGTGGCAGGGCCCGTGAGCCAACCACAAACCAGGACCAACACTACCACCCACTCTACCTCTGGACCATCCCGGAGGGGGAAGAAAATAACAAAAAAAACTCTGGTTAGCTAGCCCGCTGGACCCATGCAGACCTCTGTTCCCTGGACAGAACCAGCATGGCACGGCATGGACTAGGACCAAGATAAGGAGCCCTCCAAACATCTACCCCCCCCCCCCCCAAACCTAGGAAAGAGAACGTAATCCCACTAACATTCAAACACCAAACATACTGGGTTCACTCCCCCTCCCTCCCCTCCCTCCCCTCCCCCCACTGGCAGAATGCACCCCCTACAGGGGAGAGCATCTGCCATGATAAGCCACTGCTTTAAAACCTGTGATACATATGTTTACTAAGGATTAATCATATCTAAAATTGGGGCTGTGATTAAAGGGAATACTTCCTTAAATAATTTGGTGGGGATAAGGGCTAACAATCAAGTTGAAAGCTTAGACGAAGCCAATAGATGACTTAGAAAGCCCAACCGGGTCAAAGCTGTCAAAACGCAGTTCAGGTTCCAAAGTTGCCTCCAGTGCTGCCTCAGTTATTGAGGTTGAAGTCATCAGCCGTCTCATCTGAGAGTGGCATCGGCGCTTCGAGCTGCCCCGTTGCCTGATGGCACGGGTGGGTGGCAGATGAAAACCCTTCCAGTCAGGCAGCCTGACCAGAAAGCTGCTCCGGTAATGTTTTCTTTGAACCCTCTGTGGCTAGCATGCACTGCTCTGGAATCTGATGGGCCTCCTGAACCATGGCCACCCACATCTATCTGTCTTCCAATGTCCTTAGCGCGCACTCTGGGGATTGATGGACCCTCCTCCACATTCCTGGACTCTCCTGTTTTGTGTGTCCAATACAATCTGAAACTTACAGGAAAATTTTTAGATGTCAAATTTCGTGTGCTACCTGTAAATCCCGGGAAGTTGAAGTTGCGTCCCGAAGAACTCCTTTCAGTCATATGGAATGTATCCTGTAATGAAATTAACTGAACACTCCAACAAGAAACAAACACCAAAGCTTTACCCCATATCAATTTAGTCTCTGCACAGATTGTTAGCCAATTGTTTTTTCAGATTCTAATTAATCCTTACCACCGTCCATTGTCCATCTTCATCCTATCAGGAAACCAATTTTAGAAATGTAATATTTAATGAAACACCTTATCACAGTTCCTCTATGCGTCTCCTTTCACAGGCCTCTGGTTGTCCGGCAAAAGAATCCACACACTCACACACAAATACTTTAGACCTCTGGTGGGGACCTCGGTGTCTGTGGAATCAAAAATTAGTTAATTCGGTTTTAAAAATCAAAGTACGTTTTTCCTGTAAGAATGTCAGAATCTTCTTTGGATTAAAGTGACCACGCATTGCACCACTTCACACAAAACCTTTCAGCACGCCAGATCTAACAGTATGTCACCACTCTATTAAATTCTGTAGCAATCAATTTAAACTTCAGATGTCCTACTCTGTGTGGTTCAGAAAAACTTCCTGTTTTAATCCTAGAGGAAACGCAAACCTCCATCAGGTCATTTTACAGCATCTTTTAGTCCTCCTGCAATGAATTCATCTCTTTGTTTACCTTCAATAGATAGCATCTTCATCTCAAAAATTCCTTCATCCACCCTTTACGATCTTTTGGCGTGCACTGTTTTTCCTACACACAGCGAACCCCCATACTATTCACTTATCTTTCTATCGACTTGTTAAAAATCCTGATCCAGTTAACTCCAACACGATATATGCGGCTTTCAATCCTTAACTATCCTGCCTGACACAACCATTTTTTAAACTACTACTTAAAAAAGGCCTTTAATAGAACTAGCTTACATATGCATTAAGTTACCCTCTGTTGCCCTCTGTTTTTCTATTTTATCTAGTTTTTCTATTGTCCCTCTTTCCCTCCTTGGAACAAAAATAATTTTGTTACAAAAACTTAACTGCAAGTACTTATCTTTATTGAAGTAGGAAAAACACTGCCTCTTATCCTGAATTCAAATCAAAACATTATTTGAGGTTACAATGCAATGTATCTGCAAGAGGTCCTTCAAAGGTTGCGTAAGATCAATATAAGCATAGTACAATGACAACTGCCGCCTGATAGTCTCTGTCTCCCGCAGCAGTATGACTTTGTGAGGATCCTATATTCGTGACCAGAGTAAATACCAGATATTCCTGCGTAATTAACACAGCCCAGGAAAGGTACATTTTCTGGCAATTTACAATTTATCTGTACTAACCCTAAAAACATACTAAATCAGGATGGTGTTGCTGGGCAAAGGACATATTAAACATTGTTTATAACCTGAATAAAACACCTGGTAATATAACAAATCCTGGTGAACATCTGGTATATCATATCTTGTACAACAGAAAAATCTCAATACTTTTCAGCTAATAAGAAATAACCTAACCGATTTGTGTAACCTAAGAGGTGTCCCACTTGTAAGGGATAGTATTTTGTGTAAACACAGGATGTTGAACCCAGGGCACCGCTGTGCATTCCATAGAGAGGCCTCGTGTAATAAACCTGTCACCCCAGTAAGTCCTGAGCAACCCCCTTTTGTAAATTTATGACATGCAGTTGCTAACCAGAGACACATTCCCACCCATTGGATCTCCGGCTCATAATTGTACACCTTCTGCTGTTTAATTATGATCAATATGGTCAAAACTCATGTTTAAAAGGACATATCAGTTACATAACAGAAAAGTGAATAGACATTAGTATATTTTCAAAACCGCAAACATGTACGCTGGTATGTGCTCAATTGGCTGCCCGGAAGAAATGTTTAACCCCCTCCTGATCCATTTACCTAATTGCTCAAAGATGGAGAAAAAGAAAAAATATGAGAACACATGTCATCCAGATCACATGCCATTAAATTTGCTCAGCAGTATATGGCTAGAAATAACTATGTTTTACCTTAAAGATTGTTGTTACCAGTCTGTGTGGTTCCTGTCATAGACTCAGATTGACATTTTCATCAGATCAGGCAGAAAGGAGATTGGAGTTTAGACTTCGCACTTAAAGCTTCCATGTGTGGAAGTCTGAAAGAACACCAGATGCTCGGATGTCAGCATCCCTTCCCCCACGTGTTGCAGTGGCAGACCGCTGTAAAGTCTCTGCAAAGCACCTCAGTGATAAAGTCTTAGTCCACAACTTAGAATCTGATTAAATAAGTGGCTCCAATATGTGCAGAAAGTTCATACAGTCATTTCCCTTGACAGCTTAGGATCTGTGCTGTTCATGTGGCATTGCCATCCTTTCCAGAGTGTGTAAACATTGTTCATGGGAGCGTTATCCCCTTGCTAGGGTACTGACCTTCTGGAGGTGAGGTCATATTGGGAATTCATGCCAGGCTGACTTGCTGGTGGTGTGAAACAGCCTCTTGCCCAGTGTCCAGTGTGAGCAACTGTAGCAGATGTCAATGGGTGTTTTAATAAATTCAACATATCAGCTCTAAATGCTCAGTGTATTGCTCCAATGTCGGATCGGCACTGATCACCATATTTGTCATCTGCTTCCATGCTTCAGAACCAACAGACCTGCAATGAAATGAAGGATAAAAAAACTGGAGGAGGCAGCCCCCCTCCTTGAATTAAATTAGAGACATTCCTTGGTGCAATCTGCTGCTTTCTCTTACTGCCTTTCTGCTTTGTTTCCAATAACTGTAATTTTAGTATCTTTTAATAATTAACAAACTCGAGCGTTGTCTTTCTCCCCTCCTTTTGCGACACAGGCAAACGGTGTATCAAATATTTTTCCCAGCAAGCGTATCAGGATTTAAGTTCATCAGGTGAAATACTGAAGAGGACACGCTTTTTAACACTATTTCTCTAAATAATTCACCCAAATTGGACTGATTTGTTTTAGGATCCAGACCTTTGTGTTTGATCCATCCTTCTGATTTTTTTCCAGTAGATGTTGTAAATCCCAGTCAAACTTAGGAAGCTCTGCTGAAGAGTATAAAAGAAAATGCTGTGTAACTACATCTACCAAGGAAGAAGTTATAAAAAAAAACACTAAAGTTACATCCTAAAATGGCTCTAAAATCAGTTTTGTGCCTGTTGTTTAAAATATTTTTTAATTCAGCCAGCCACGATCGATCACCAGCAACGGTGTTGAGAAGTTTATTGACCAGAAATTGCATATCACCAAATGAACAAAGAAAAGATTCCTCGGCTCCTAAATTACTTTGTAACAAGGGCATCTACATTTTGTGGGACTATGAGAATGCATAAGAATGAATACTTTGGGGACCGTCCTGTGATTTGCCCGTAATACTTTCCGTTTCTACTAATGTCTGCCGCTCTGTAATATCAATATCTATATTAAAATGATGCAAGCCATTAACGTTTGTCATAGATTCCTCAATATTAGCTGCTTCATTTAAGGATAACTTCAAAACTGACTCATGACTAAATGCAGGGTTAACAAAATCTATCAATTCAGCAGCAACGTCCCTTTGCCAACACTACTAAGCTCCATTCTAACCTTAACTTTTAGTTTTTAGTTCTGCTCCCTTGTGCTTTCCCAGATCTGCAATGAGCAGAATCTGATAATGTGCTATTTCCTGCGCTCTGTTAATCAGCTAGATTTGTCTGGTGTATTATATTCATATATATGTAATATAACTAGAGCTATCAAACTATAAAAACATTTTAATCACCATTTAATCGCAAATTGTATTTTATTTCTGAAAGTGTAAAAGCTCATTTAGGCATTTTAATATGCTATTTGGCAATTGATGACACTAATTAAAATTATGCTCTTACTGAAGGTATCTTCCCTTTTTTGCTTGTTCCCAAATTTTTAATGCCTCAAACAAATGTTTAATATTCTCCCAAATTTCCAGCAACTTTTCCAAACTTATAACCTCTTTCTAACTTTTAGGCTACAGTTTAAAATAAATTTTTTCTCCAAAACTCACCAAGATCCAGCCGGCCGTGCTCTCTCCAATGCAACTCACCCATCAGCTGCTGCCAAAACCTCAAATCACTTTTCTCCGTTCAAACTTCTCCTGCACTGCAACAAACATCATTAAAGCATCAACCTTTTTTTCCAATGATTTCCAAATTCTCCTTATCTTTTACACATATCTTAGCCAGATTCGTGCTCCATAATGAACACTTTTTTACTTAACCAAATGTAATCTGCTCCAAAGTACTTCTCTTATTGTAAGGCCCACGCGCGTGGGGAAATTCACACTATCATGAAGACACACACACACACACACACACACACACACCCAAGCAGAAATACACACAGGGACACCCACACTTTTCAGAGCCGCAGGGCCCCACCAGTCTTCTCTCTCTCACACCATGGTTCCCACTTATACCGAGTTATTCAAAATGTTGGACAAGACATAACATATAAAGACAGACAGCTTGCGCACAAGGAGATACTTTTGTCCCTTCCGTTCGACGGAACTTTCTCATTTATTTTAATACCTCCTTGGTCTAACCGTCGTGCTTCCGAAAAAAAAAAATTTTGGAAGCTAAGAAACAACCCAAATTGTTTCTCTGGGATCCCTTTAATCAATATATTTTCTTCACTTACCGTTTCCTATTTCTACGCTTCTTTTGGAAGTCCCAAATTCCAGAGATAGCGGCCAATCTCAGTCTTAAAAATCACCAGTTTGTCAGTCTGGAGGTGAAGTGACTAAATTTTGGAACTCTATTCTTTGTATTTTGTTTTTTATTGTCGTTTATTTATATTTTCCTAAAGTCTCACCATTTAAGTTTCTCGACTGTTATTTCTATTTCATCATTTCTATCTTATTTTATGTTTTTTGACGTAGACTTACACATAAATCCCATTCAATCCCGGTTTCAACATAAATTCCATTCAATCCTCTCATTTTAATTGCTCTGTTTAACCCCTGATATTTTGAGAAGAAAGCTTCTCATCTACAGCACCACTTAAATTTAGCCTAAACGTCTAACATTTTCCATAAGGAGAATCAAATATCTCTTCACCTTTTCAGGTCGACCCTGTGGTGCTGCAAATGATTAGTTCTTCACGCCCAAATTTAAAAAGTTCCTCCACTTACTGTCAAATCCGGGTCACGGCTGACCATGTTGTTAGATATGTATATCGGCCTGCTCCTGCATATCTCTGAAGGCCCATCTTACCCCGGTTTAAAATTTGGCAGTAAATAAGAAAACATTGATCAAGAGGTAAACCTTAATTCATTAGGAATTCCGAATGGAGACAGAGTAATACATTACCATTTGTTGTATTTAGTACAAGCTGACCTCATGGCGATGAAGGATTCTGTCTAACTTTCACAACTCTGAACACATCTTTTTAAGGGTGAGACCCTCCCATCTCTTCAAGAGGGGGTGGTGATCTGTTCTGAAAACAAAGAGACCCTTTTACTCTGCAAAGGGCCAAGCCAAATGACCTATCCCCTGCCATAAAACCCATGCATGTTATCTTACCCATCACAGAGGAGAGACATACCTTAAGCCTGGGGGTTTGTTTTATTATGCTCCATAGAAACTGCCTGATTAATATAACAACTAAGATATTTTCCTCAACAATATATATATACAGGGGTTGGACAATGAAAACTGAAACACCTCTCAACTTTAGTGTGGGGAGGTTTCATTGGCTAAATTGGACCAGCCTGTGTGTGTGTGTGTGTGTGTATATATATATATATATATATATATATATATATATTGTATTGTGTGTGTATCTATATATATGTGTGTGTCCTATTATAATATTGTGTGTGGCTATCTATATAATATCTACCTATCTAGATGTGTGGTGTAACTATCGCTATGTGTAGTGTGTGTACTCCTACTCTCTAGTGTGTGGTGGTGTACTATCTATCTTTGGTGTGTTACTCTCGATGATGTGTGTATCTATCCTATCTATCTCTTGTGTGTTCTCTCTCTGTGTGGTGTCTCTCTCTCTCTGTGTGTGTTGTGTCTCTCTCTGTGTGTGTGTGTGTGTCTCTCTATCTATCTATCTCTGTTGTGTCTCTCTCTCTGTGTGTGTGTGTGTGTGTCTCCTCTCTGTGTGTCTCTCTCTCTCTCTCTCTCTCTCTCTCTCTCCGTCTCTTTCATCTGTGTGTCGTGTCTCTCTGTGTGTGTCTCTCATTCTCTCTATTCTCATCTCTCATCTCTCCTCTGTGGTCTCTCTCTCTCTCTGTACTCTCTCTTTCTCTATATCTGTGTGTCTCTCTCTCTGTCTCTCGTCTATCCTCTCTGTTGTCCCTCTCTCTCTACTGTCCTCTGTCCTCTGTGATGTGTGTGTTCTCTCCTGTGTGTGTGTTGTCTCTCGCTCTCTGTGTCTCTCTCTATCTCTGTGTCCTTCTCTCTCTCTCTCTGTCTCTCTGTCTATCTCTCTGTGTGTCTCTCGATCCTGTATCTCTGTCTCTCTCATCTCTGTGTGTCTCTACTCTCTCTATCTCTCTGTCTCTCTCTGTTGTGGTGTTCTCTCTCTCTGTGTCTCTCTCTCTCTCTCTCTCTCTGTGTGTGTCCTCTCTGTCTCTCTGTCTCTCTCTCTGTGTGTCTCTCTGTCTTCTGTCTCATCTCTCTCTGTCTCTCTCTCTGTGTGTCTCTCGTCTCTCTGTCTCTCTCTCTGTCTGTCCTCTCTCTTGTGTGTCTCTCTGTCTCTCTGTCTCTCTCTCTCTGTGTGTCTCTCTCTCTCTCTCTCCCTGTCTCTCTGTCTCTCTCTGTTTGTGTCTCTCTCTCTCTCTCTCTCCCTGTCTCTCTGTCTCTCTCTCTGTGTGTCTCTCTCTCTCTCGTCTCTCTGTCTCTCTCTGTGTGTCTCTCTCTCTCTCTTCTCTCTGTCTCTCTCTCTGTTGTTCATCTCTCTCTCTGTCTCTCTGTCTCTCTCTCATGTGTCTCCTTCTCTCTCTCATGTGTCTCTCTCTCTGTGTGTATCTCTCTCTCTCTCTGGTCTCTCTCTGTGTGTATTTATCTCTATCTGTGTATCTATCTTGTTAGTATCCTCTAGTGTTGTGTCTCTCTCTTGTGTGTATATCTTCTGTGTATATATATCTCTGTGTATTATTATTTGTGTCTCTTATATGGGTGTCTTATTTGTGTTATGTTTATATCTTATATTGTGTGTGTCTATCTAATGTGTATATATCTCTTATGTGTGTATTATGTGGTTTATATCTATCTATGTGTGTGTGTATCTATGTGTGTTGTTAATTATATGTCTATATGTATTATCTGATATCTATATCTGTTCTATTATATCTTGGGCTGGGCAACGATTAAAATATTTAATCGCGATTAATCGCCCTGATTAATCGCGATTAATCGCGATTAATCGCATTGTATTTACAAACTCCAAGAATGAATTCAAAAGTAGTGTAAAGAGCACTTTTATTTTAATGTTCTGCTGCCATATGAACAAAAGTGTTGTAACATTTGTAGCACTTATTTTATACTGGATATTTTCAACCCATCTATTGAATTTAGTGCACTACTTGATCTTTTCTTCATAAGAGAACAGCAAGCACTGCAGCCAAAATATGGCCTTTTTTGACCTGCTGTATATTAGCCAGTCCCTAAGCTTGATGTATCATGAAACTGTTGACCTTTTGGGTTTTGTGGTTTTTATTTTATTATTACAATTAAATAATAATAATAATGTTATGTTCAGTGTTTTTTCGCTAATCCACCTCTTATATATTTCATTCCTTATGTAATTTTGTCTGTGTTGTGTGCACCTGCCTGTTGCTTTAATCCTATAAATTTCCCCGTCGTGGGATAAAAAAAGGATTAGCTAATGTTATCTTATCTTAAATAACACTTTTTAATATATGTACTGGGTTCTTTCAAGGTCTTAATTACATGTTATGCGTGGGCTCCAGTAACATCCATCCATCCATCCATCCATCCACTGATCTACCTGGATGTTCCCTGGAGGACTGAAACGCCTCAGTCAGAGACGTCTGTGGGTCTGTCGGGGCAGTGAGAGAAGTTTCGTCTTCTCTCTCCGTTTCTGGGGCTTGACGTTTTCATGTTTTTTCACGTGCTTAGATAAATTTGTTGTGTTTCCACTGAAATGAACCGGCTTTTTACAAAACATACAGCTTGATTTCATTTACAGTATTAAAATAAAGCCAAACGGTGCTACTTCCTCTGTTCATGTTTTTTCGCTGCTGCGGTCTCTCTCAGCTGTTTGTGTGTTAAGCTTGTGTAAGAGCTGAGTGGGCGGGCCAGGCTGAGCCTGCGTGCTGATTGGCTGGCGCCGCTGAGCCATGTACGAGAGGGGAGGGGGAGCGGGAGAGTGCTGCCGTGAGTGCTGACTGACACTGACTGAAAGCATGTGAGCAACATGCGTTAATGCGCGATAAAATAAATATCGCCGTTAATAGTGTAATGAATTAACGCGAAATTAACGCGTTAACTTGCCCAGCCCTAATATATATATATGTGTGTGTGTATATGTATATATGTATATATATATATATATATATATATATATATATATATATATATATATATAGATATATAGATAGATATATTCAATTCAATTAAATTCAATTTTATTTATATAGCGCCAAATCATGAAACATGTCATCTCAAGGCACTTTACAAAGTCAAGTTCAATCATATTATACAGATTGGGTCAGATTATACAGATTGGTCAAAAATGTCCTATATAAGGAAACCAGTTGATTGCATCAAAGTCCCGACAAGCAGCATTCACTCCTGGGGAACCGTAGAGCCACAGGAAGAGTCATCTGCATTGTACATGGCTTTGCTGCAATCCCTCATACTGAGCAAGCATGAAGCGACAGTGGGAAGAAAAACCACCCATTAACGGGAAAAAAAACCTCCGGCAGAACCGGGCTCAGTATGAACGGTCATCTGCCTCGACCGACTGGGGTTACAGAAGACAGAACAGAGACAACAAGAGAAACAAAAAAGCACAGAAGCACACATTGATCTAGTAATCTGTTCTACATTAGATGGTAGTAGCGGGTGAGCCGTCTTCTCTGGATGATGTCACAGTTAACAGAACGCCAGACCAGGTGTACCTACTATGAAGAGAAAAGAGAGAGAACAGAAAGTTAAAGCAGAAATGACAACACATAATGCATAATTGAAGAACAGTAGAACTCAATGTAGTGAGAAAATTAGATCCTGATATACTCCAGTAACCTAAGCCTATAGCAGTAAAACTATAAAGGTAGCTGAGAGTAACATGAGTCACTAGTTATAATTTTTGTCAAAAAGAAAAGTTTTAAGCCTAGTCTTAAAAGTAGACAGGGTGTCTGCCTCACGGACCAAAACTGGGAGTTGGTTCCACAGGAGAGGAGCCTGATAGCTAAAGGATCTGCCTCCCATTCTACTTTTAGAGACTCTAGGAACCACCAGCAGACCTGCGGTCTGAGAGCGAAGTGCTCTGTTAGGAACATACGGGGTAATCAGAGCTCTGATATATGATGGAGTTTGATTATGAAGGGCTTTATATGTTAGAAGAAGAATTTTAAATTCTATTCTTGATTTAACAGGAAGCCTATGAAGGGAAGCTAAAATTGGAGAAATATGATCCCTCTTGTTGATTTTCATCAGAACTCTTGCTGCAGCATTTTGGATCAGCTGAAGGCTTTGAACTGCATTTTGTGGAATTCCTGATAGTAAAGAATTACAATAGTCCAGCCTTGAAGTAACAAATGCATGGACCAGTTTTTCAGCATCACTCCTGGACAGAATGTTTCTAATTTCTGGCGATATTCCGGAGGTGAAAAAAGGAAACTCTGGAAACCTGTTTAATATGGGATTTAAATGACATGTCTTGGTCAAAAATAACACCAAGATTTTTTACTTTATTACCAGAGGCCAGGTTAATGCCACCCAGATTAAGTGATTGGTTAAGAAGTTTATTTTTTGAGGACTCTGGCCCAAAGATTAAAACTTCGGTCTTGTCAGAATTTAGATGCAGGAAATTTAAAGTCATCCAGCTTTTGATGTCATCAAGACATGACTGCAGTCGAAGTAATTGATTGGATTCATCAGGATTTATGGATAAATATAGCTGAGTATCATCAGCATAACAGTGGAAATTAATCCCATGCTGTCTGATAATTTTGCCTATCGGAAGCATATATAGTAAAGAGAATTGGTCCAAGGACTGAACCCTGTGGTACTCCACAGGTGACCCTAGAGTTTGAGGAAGATTTATTATTAACATGAACAAATTGGAATCTGTCTGACAGATAAGATTTAAACCAGCCTAATGCTTTCCCCTTAATCCCTACAGTATGTTCAAGTCTTTGTAGGAGAATATTGTGATCAACTGTATCAAACGCAGCACTGAGATCTAACAGGACAAGTATAGACACAAGTCCATTATCTGAGGCCATGAGAATATCATTAGTGACCTTCACCAGAGCTGTTTCAGTGCTATGATGAGCTCTGAAGCCTGACTGAAACTCCTCAAGTAGGTCATTACTTTGTAAATGTTCACAAAGTTGATTAGCAACTACTTTCTCAAGAATTTTAGATAAGAAAAGAAGATTAGATATAGGTCTGTAATTTACTAACTCATCTTGATCAAGAGAAGGTTTCTTAAGTAAAGGTTTAATAACAGCTACTTTCAAAACCTGTGGTACATATCCATTTACTAAGGATAGATTAATCATGTCTAAAATAGTGCCACTGATCAAAGGGAATATGTCCTTAAACAACTTGGTTGGGATTGGGTCTAACATACAGGTAGAAGGTTTAGATGAAGCTAAAATTTTAGATAGCTCAGAAAGCTCTACTGCTTCTAAACAGTTCAAACACTGCGCAGATTCTAAAGATTCCTCCAATGCTGCCTCACTTACTGAGGACGAGGTAATCATGTTTGGGAGGATGCCAATTATTTTATTTTTAATGGCATCAATTTTATTTATGAAGAATCCCATAAAATCATTACTACTGAGAGCTAAGGGAATGGATGGATCAGCAGAGCTGTGGCTCTGGGTAAGTTTGGCAACTGTACTAAAGAGAAATCTAGGATTATTTTTATTCTCTTCAATTAATGATGAAAAATATGCTGCTCTAACTCTGCGAGGGTCTTGTTATACAACAATAGTCTGTCCTTCCAGATTAAGTAGGATTCCTCTTGGTGTGTAGAGCGCCATTTTCTCTCCAATTTCCTAACATTGTGCTTCAAGGAACGCAGCTCTGAATTAAACCAAGGAGCCAGCTTCCTGTGAATAATCACCTTCTTTTTCAAGGGAGCTACATTGTCTAATGCAGAACGCAATGAGGAAGTCACATTGTTAGCAAAGGTATCGATTTGTGAATGGGAAGAAACAGCAATGCTGCCATCTACAGGGCATTTCTGCAATACTGAGGATATTAAGAAAGGGGACAGACTCTTTAAGTTTTGATACAGCATTATCCGATAAAAATCTACTATAATGGAACCCTCTTTTGGGGGTGGAGAATTCAGTTAGATTAAACTCAAATGTTATTAAAAATGATCAGACAGGACAGGGTTGTGAGAGAATACTGTTAATTCTTCACAATCAATGCCATATGTCAGCACAAGGTCTAAAGTATGGAGCCGAAGAGTGCGTCGGTTCATGCACATTTTGAGCAAAACCAATTGAATCTAGGATAGTTTTAAAGGCTACACTAAGGTTATCACATTCAGTGTCAACATGGATGTTAAAATCACCCACTATAATAGCCTTATCAGTATTTAACACCAAATCAGATAAGAAATCTGACAACTCATCCAAAAACTGAGTGTAAGGGCCTGGTGGACGATACAAAACAACAAACAGAAGAGGTTTTATTGCTTTGCAGTTTGGATGAGGGAAACTGAGGGTTAAATGTTCAAAAGAACTGTAATTATTAGTTGGCCTGGGACTAATTAATAAATCAGACTGAAAGATAGGTTGCCACTCCTCCTCCTCTTCCCACAGATCTGGGAATGTGGAAATTTGAATAACTGGAGGGGGTTGACTCATTTATACTAACGTAGTCCTCTTGTAGCCAGGTTTCTGTGAGACAAAACAAATCAATCTGATTATCAGAAATCAATTCATTAACTAACAAGTCTTTGGAGGGAGAGACCTTATATTTAATAGACCACATTTTATTATTTTATTTTTAGGTTCAAGGTGAACCATATTGATTTTTATTAGGTTTTTATGATTTGTTCCTTTTAGATCAGTTTTTGATCTGTTAAGTTTTGGCCGTGGGAAAGACACCGTCTCAATAGGGATAATGGGATGGGTAACAGTACAGAAGCTGCAGAGAGGTGTGTTAAACTACGGCTCTGCTTCCTGGTCTGGACCCTGGGTTGTCAGCATTTAGGAGAACTAATAAATCCGGCCAGATTCCTAGAAAGAAGAGCTGCACCATCCAAAGTAGGATGGATGCCGTCTCTCCGGATCAGACCAGGTTTTCCCCAGAAAGTTCTCCAGTTATCAATGTAGCCCTACGTCGTTTTCTAGGACACCACCTAGACAACCAGCGGTTGAATGATGACATGCGGCTAAACATGTCATCACTGGTCAGATCAGGCAGGGGACCAGAGAAAATTACAGAGTCCGACATAGTTTTAGCAAACTCACAAACCGAAGCAACACCAACTTTGGTGACCTCTGATCGGCGTGACCGGGTGTCATTACCGCCAGTGTGAATAACAATTTTGCGGTATTTACGCTTATCCTTAACCAGTAGTTTTAGGTAGGATTCTATGTCGCCTGTTCTGGCCCCTGGTAGGCATTTAACTATGGTCCCTGGTTTCTTTAGTGCCACATTTCTCATTATGGAGCTGCCAATAATTAAGGTCGGCTCCTCGGCGAGATTGTCGCTCAGAGGGGAAAATTTATTAGAAACGCAGATGGGTTGGTGGTGATCTGGGGTCTGTAATCTAGAGCTATGCTTCCTACGAACTGTCACCCAGCCAGCCTGGTTACCAGGCTGCTCGGGTGCTACTGCTTTAGGTTCGCTACGTGAAATTACTCTATGCGGCTCCGCGCTAGCAAAAGAGCGGCTATCAGCTGGTTTTTCAACAGCACGGAGCCGGGTCTCCTATTCTGACACCCTCGCCTCCAAAGCTACAAAAACACTACATTTATTACATGTACCATCATCACTAAAGGAGGCAGAGGAATAACTGAACATCTGACACAGAGAGCAGCAGATAGGAGACTTAGTCAGGGACGGAGAAGCCATTATGAGGCTAAGGCTTGGCTAGCGCTAGGCTAACGCTAGGCTAAGCTAGGCTAACGCCCTATTATCACGCCAAAGAACAAACCGTGTGAAACACGAGGAGTTCCCAAACGTGATGAGCAGCCACAGACAATGTTTTAAAAGTGCTTATGTTTGGAAACAGATGTTACAGCAAAGAGGTTTAAAGATAAAAAGCGAGAGAGCCTGGAGCAAAGCTCCGTCGTTCACACAGCAACAACAGGAAGTGACGCAATACGCCTTACCGCAAACAGGAAGTCCGCCCG
>NW_023396781.1:800280-855181 GCF_011125445.2 Fundulus heteroclitus | reverse complement strand
TTCTGACGGGACGGTACGCACCATGTGGCAGGCGCCTTGCTAAATTTCTTCAGAAATTTTTCTAGTTATTCTTTATTTTTCTTCCTTCACGATTAATACGGCCCAAAACTTAGCGTGCACCCCCACAATATAGGCATCAAAACCTGTGGCTCGATCTCGAGATGTGTGCTACTACTTTTATTGGGATTTCGAGTTACCATGGCAACAAAATTAGCGAAAAACCACCCCCAAAAAACCCATAGGAATCAATGGAGTCGGGTCGAAAGAAAGCCTCAAAAAAGCCTCCAAATGACCATTTTCAAAGCTGTACTGTGTCGCCATGCTTTCACCTACAAACACCGTTTAACTTCCAGTTTGTAGATATATCTGTGAACTACTCAGAAGTGAAAACGGGATGTGGATATCTCTTATCGTCTCTTCACAGTTACTCCTCAAAGCTCATGTCCAAAAATCAGCGAAATCATCGTTTATAATGAAAGTCAATGACGGAATTCTCCAACCGCTAGAGTGGCCCACTCTAGCTTTTTTAAAGATTTCAAAACTCCGAACAACTTGACCTTACTCGCTCAATTTTCACTCTATGTAGACAAATTATACATCAAAACGTAGGTATTTTTGTCAGGATTCGGGAAATGTAACCCTCATTGGTGTGGCATTTATAGATTTTTCGCAAATCACCTCAGACCGACACAAACCCGAAACCTCCCCCATTCATTTCCTATGGAGCGGTTTTGAAAAATGACGTCTAAAATCCAAAACATCACATGTTTTCGCATCGTCGCTACTCCTAAACCGTTTTATGTACAGACATGAGACTTTCACACATGAATGTCCCAACCCTTCTGGCACTCAAGAAAAATGAATTTTGTGGATAACTGTTACGGTTTTTCCACAGGAACAATTTGTTCGGGAGTAGCGAATGTGCAAAATCCTGAAACTACTTTGGAGCTGCATTTTCCCACATCATCCACTTTTTTACATCGTCGCTGTGCCTACACCGATTTTTGTAAAAATATGAAAATGAGCTACATGGTCATCAAAAGCCTGCTGATACTCACAGTGAAAGAATTATTTTGATATCTCTTATACTTTTTTAGCCAGAGCGATTTGTTCGGGATCATTTTCAGAGGATTTCTGAAATTTCATAAAAATGTCCTTTAGATCATAATTTTTTACGCCTTTATTAAACTTTTTCCAGCAAAAACCGATAGCAAGTCTTCTTTCCCTATCCGTTACGAAATAAACACAGAAAAAATTACGTCTCTACCATTTACGGTTCCGGAGAAATCGTGCGTTGTTCGAGGCAAAGTTCTCCATTATAATCCAATAGGCAGACTTGGACACCAAGTGCTCTGCACTTCTTTAGACTGGCCCGCTGCAGCTGTGTCAGTGAGTTTCCATGACGACGGAACTCTGAGGGCCAGTGGGAGACGTTCCATTGAGATAGAATGGCAACTTTCGACGCCAGCTGCAGCGGCTGTGATTAATGTAGGAATCTGAAATTCGCACAGTCACTTCCTCTTAACATTTTAAAATTTTCATGTGACTTTCAGCCATGTGTCAGTTTTCTGTCCCATTTTGGATTTTACATGCTTTCCTATTGGGTCTTTGCTTCCAACAGGACCTGGCATGATGCCTAGACACGACCCACTTGGCCAATACAGCACCACCCACATGTGGGAAATGGCACTACACACCATGTTGGTCAAATGTTGAGTTCTGGGCCCAGATGTGGTGAGGCTGAGTTGCTAAAGGAGGCCAATCTGACCAATGAACTTTGGTCACACTTGGTGACATTAAGTATTGGCACCCCTATTTGAGGCACTTCCCAGTACAGGATTTGGACCAAACTAACAGAGTAAACTTACCCAGTGATACCAAACACAACCATGTTAGCGGCTAACGGTAAGCATGTTGCTAACTGGAAGTAGCTCTAGGAAGGTCTCACCAACTTCTGCTTTACAGAGTCTGTTCTTACTTTAGAGAGAAACCTCCACAATAAATTTGGGCTACGTCGCATAAAGCATCTCCAAGCTATGAGGTGTCAAACATCCAATGTTTTTCAATGGGGGACCAAACCCCTTATGCTCCAATAATGCATGCCCATATATGGTGCTACACTATAGCTCAGATGGAAAGTGCAGGCTTTGCATGCAAGAGGTCGTGGGATCGAAACCCGGCGTGGCAGACTAAGATTTTTGTATTATAATCCCCACAGTGTGTATATTAAAACATATGTGCTGATCCCATGAAGTATTTTTTTGTACCACCCGCCATTTTCAGTTACCATGGCAACGTTATAAACGACGTTTTTTCTCCCTATTTAAGGCTCATCCCAGTACAGGATTTGGACCAAACTAACAGAGTACACTCACCCAGTGATACCAAACACAACCATGTTAGCGGCTAACGGTTAGCATGTTGCTAACCGGAAGTAGCTCTAGGAAGCCTGTACAAACTTCTGCTTGACAGATTTGGTGAATTTTAGCATTTTCTCCCTTTTTAGGCACTTCTCAGTACAGGATTTCAACAAAACTAACAGAGTAACATCACCCACTGATACTGAACACAACCATGCTAGCGGCTAACCGTTAGCATGTTGCTAACCAGAAGTAGCTTTAGGAAGGTCCTATCAACTTCTGCTTAGCCAGAGTTCGTCTGCCTTTACAGACATTGAGGGCTGCAGCTGTCAGTGAGTCTCCATGACAACGCTGCTAGCAAGAGGCTCCTAGGAGGTCCATTGACTTAACATGGCACCTTTCAACGGCCGTTGCGGGGGCTGTGAAGACCGTAGGAAGCTGAAATTCGCAGTGTGGCTTCCTGTTGCTATTTCTGACGGTACGGTACGCACCAAGTGGCAGGCGCCTTGCTAAATTTCTTCAGAAATTTTTCTAGTTATTAATATTCTTAATTGTTTGACGCTTAATGTGGCCCGAACCGTGGCGTGCACCCCCACAACATAGGTATCAAAACGTGCGGCTCAGTCGGGAATAGTGTGCTACTACTTTTATTGGGGTTTCGAGTTACCATGGCAACAAAATTAGCGAAAAACCACCCCCCAAAAAACCCATATTAATCAATGGAGTCGGGTAGAAAGAAAGCCTCAAAAAAGCCTCAAAAGGACCATTTTCAAAGCTGTACTGTGTCGTCATGCTTTCACCTACGAACACCGTTTAACTTCTAGTTTGTAGATATATCTGTGAACTACTCAGAAGTGAAAACGGGATGTGGATATCTGTAATCGTCTCCTCACAAGTACTCCTCAAAGCTCATGTCCAAAAATCAGCGAAATCATCGTTTACAATGAAAGTCAATGACGGAATTCTCCAACCGCTAGAGTGGCCCACTCTAGCTTTTTTAAAGATTTCAAAACTCCGAACAACTTGACCTTACTCGCTCAATTTTCGCTCTGCACAGACAAATTATACATCAAAACGTAGGTATTTTTGTCAGGATTCGGGAAATGTAACCCTCATTGGTGTGGCATTTATAGATTTTTCGCAAATCACCTCAGAGCAACACAAACCCGAAACCTCCCCCATTCATTTCCTATGGAGCGGTTTTGAAAAATGACGTCTGAAAATCCAAAACATCACATGTTTTCGCATCGTCGCTACTCCTAAACTGTTTTATGTACAGACATGAGACTTTCACACATGAATGTCCCAACCCTTCTGGCACTCACAAAAAAGGAATTTTGTGGATAACTGTTACGGTTTTCCCGCAGGAACAATTTGTTCGGGAGTAGCGAATGTGCAAAATCCTAAAAACGCTTTGGAGCTGCATTTTCCCACATCAACCACTTTTTTACATCGTCGCTGTGCCTACACCGATTTTTGTAAAAATATGAAAATGAGCTAAATGGTCATCAAAAGCCTGCTGATACTCATAGTGAAAGAATTATTTTGATATCTCTTATACTTTTTGAGTTACAGCGATTTGTTCGGAACCGTTTTAAGAGGATTTCTGAAAATCCATAAAAATCCCATTTAGATCATAATTTTTTACGCCTTTATTAAACTTTTTCCAGCAAAAAACGATAGCTTTTTGCTATCGTTTTCTGGAAATAAACGCTGAAAAATTACGTCTCTACCATTTATAGATCAGGAGATATGAAGCGTTGTTCGGGGCAAAGTTCTCCATTATAATCCAATGGGACTTATTGTGAGCAAAGTCTCTGCACTTCGGTAGACTGGCCGCTGCAGCTGTGTCAGTGAGTTTCCATGACAACGGAACTCTGAGGGCCAGAGAGAGAAGCTCCATTGAGATACAATGGAAACTTTCATCGCTCACTGCAGCGGCTGTGATTAATGTAGAAATCTGAAATTCACACAGTCACTTCCTCTTAACATTTTAAAATTTTCATGTGACTTTCAGCCATGTGTCAGTTTTCTGTCCCATTTGGGATTTCACATGCTTTCCTATTGGGCCTTTTCTTCCAACAGGACCTGGCATGATGCCCAGACACGACCCAATTGGCCAATACAGCACCACCCACCTGTGGGAAATGGCGCTACTGACAATTTTGGTCAAATGTTGAGTTCTATGCCCAGATGTGGTGAGGCTGAGTTGCTAAAGGAGGCCAATCTGACTCATGAACTTTGGTCACGTTTGGTGACATTAGGTATTGGCACCCCTATTTGAGGCACTTCCCAGTACAGGATTTGGACCAAACTGACAGAGTACAATCCCCCGGTCATACAGAACACAACCATGTTAGCGGCTAACGGTTAGCATGTTGCTAACCAGAAGTAGCTTTAGGAAGGTCCTACCAACTTCTGCTTAGCCAGGGTTCTTCTGCCTTTACAGACAGAGAGAGGGCTGCAGCTGTCAGTGAGTCTCCATGACAACGCTGCTAGCAAGAGGCTCCTAGGAGGTCCATTGACTTAACATGGCACCTTTCAACGGCCGTTGCGAGGGCTGTGAAGACCGTAGGAACCTGAAATTCCTGTTAGTATTTTTGACGGTACAGTACGCACCAAGAGGCAAGCGCCTTGCTAAATTTATTCAGAAATTTTTCTAGTTAAAATTATAACGATGTGTATTACAGGTAGGATGTGTCAGTGGATCAAAGATTTTTTAACTAAAAGACAAATATATGTTCAAATAAGTAATTATCATTCTGAGAAATATATTGTCTAAAATGGTACTCCACAGGGAACGCTGGAGATAGGCACCAGCAACCCCGCGACCCCATGAGGGATTAAGCGGTTTGGAGAATGGATGGATGGATGGTACTCCACAGGGAAGTATAATAAGTCCTTTATTAGTTTCGGTAATGATAGATGATGTGTTTTTTGCAACTACCAAGAAGTATGCTTGAGATTCAGAGTTTCAAAATATAGGTAATGGAATGGGTTTTTCTCTTTTTGCTGATGATGGAGCTATGTGGAAAAGAGGAAGGAATTTGGAGTTTATCACTAAAAAGATGCAAGAAGCAATTTGTAAAGTTGAAGAATGGTCATTAAAATGGGGATTTAAATTCTCAGTGGATAAGACTAAAACAATGTTCTTTTCAAGGAAGAAAATTTATGATGTTAAATTAAAATAGAAAGAAATAGAAAGAGTGAGAAAAATCTTTAGAGATCTGTCTAGTTAGAAAATCTTTGATCCACTGACACATCCTACCTGTGATACCATCTTTATAATTTTAATTAATAAACCTTCTTTCCACAACATATCATATGCATTTTCAATATAAAAAACACTGCTACAATACTTTATTTATTTGAGCTTCTCTGATTTCAAATTCCAATTCCTCCCTCTTCAAGTTTCTGCTCCGCTTAGAAACAGCACGGGATGTGATGTCACACATGATGTGCCCAAATATGGGCAAAATGGCCGCCCTGTTAGCAGCGCTGGAGAGTCAGAGCTCTGGATGGTGAGAGCTGTGAACAGATCATAAAATTCATAAATTCGTTAAAAATCAACAGATTGCTCTAAAATTCTGAAAATATCCATGGATCTCAAAGAGTGCTTTATCTAACTACATGATTTTTTAAATGCCAATTGAAACAAGCGTTTCAGAGAAAAAGAAATTAAACTTTATAGTCTTGCACACATGAATTAAAATGTCTTCTAAATAAGTCAAAGTCATCTGGATATTCACCAAACTGAAATCTATGTTTAGTCTGCATGTGCTTTACAAATAGAGGCCATTTTTGGGGGGATTGAACAATATTGTGGAAAATACATTGATTTCTCCATTTTACAAACTTTTAAAAAATCAGAGTGTGCAAATTTAAAAACCTCAATACATGCAGTGAAAGAATTGTTACACAATATTCAAGGAATACATCCTGAAAATCCAAGATAGTTACACCACCAAATTGATTTTTGATATTTTTTTGAAGTTTTCATGTTTTTTTACACTTTTTGAAATAGGCCCCGCCCACTTGTTTCAATCATTACCATATTTAATGCTTTAGTTTAGGGCCATGACTGGAAGGGGATGAACAAGGTTTTGTAAAAATCCGATCAGGCATTCTTGCATAGTAGATTTCTTGACATCACAGCGCCCCCTAGTGATGGACGATCCTCAAACGCGGGACACGTGTGCAAAATCTTATTTGGAGTATGGGTTATGAAGGAAATGTTAAAATCTGTTATGGTTTTAGAATAATCAGCAATTTCATTTAGAGCTAGATTGCTATCAGCAACAGCATTAGCATTACTTTTTAAAAAACTCAAAATTAAAAATTCCACCACGATAACTTTTTTTTAATTTGTCCATTACATGGTTATATATGGAGTTATGCGTGGATCGCACAAAAAATGTAGGAGGAGTTTAACAAGAAAGGTTTAACCTTTTGTAGCCACGTAGCGCGAAAAGTAGCTGGGAAACGAAAGGTGTGGCAATTCCCTTTTTGATGCAGAATTATCGAATAAACAAAGTGATATCAAGTTTTTGAGTGTGGGACCAGTAGTTTTGTGGTTATAGGCCGAAAACGCATTGTCCTTTGTTATAGCGCCCCCTAGTTGTTGAGGGGGTCTGAATTTCTGGGTTTGAGTAGCGGTGCACATTCTGTACTTGGATAACTGATTCTATAGGTTCGTTACAAGTCTGCATGGGCTACACAATGCATTTTAGTTTCGTAATAATAATAATAATGAATAAATAATTTAAAAACACACTGAAAACAATAGTGTTCTCTGCTCACAGAGCAGATGAACGGCATAGCCGTTCGCCTGTGCTGTGGGCTTGGAACACTAATAATAAATAATTTAAAAACACACGACAAACAATAGGGTTCTCTGCACTGCAGTGCAGACGAACGGCTATGCGTTGCATAGCCTTTTCTTTCTGCACCGCAGGCTTGGAACCCTAATGACTCATCTTGAACCAAGAAATAAAACAATTAAATATGGTTTAATAAATATGAGGTGTCTCCCTCCAAAGACGTTCTTAGTTAATGGATTGATTTCTGATAATCAAATTGATTGATTTTGTCTCATAGAAACCTGGCTCCAAGAGGACTAGGATTCTTTTAGAGGAGTCTTACCTAATCTGGAAAAATGTCAACTGTTGTATAAAAAGACCCTTCGCAGAGTTAGAGCAGCATATTTTTCATCATTAATAGAGGAGAATAAAAATAATCCTAGATTTCTCTTTAGTACAGTTGCCAAACCTACTCATAGCTCTGTTGACCTAGATTTGACTTCATGGGCTTCTTCACATCTAAAATTGATTCTATTAAAAACAAAATCACTGGCATCCTCCCAAACATGATTACCTCGTCCTCAGTAAGTGAAGCAGCCTGGGAGGAATCTTTAAAACCTGATAGATGTTTGAACTGTTTAGACACAGTCTGAGTTATCAAAAATTTTAGCTTAATTTAAACCATCTACTTGTATGTTAGACCCAATCCTAACTAAGCTATTTAAGGAAGTGTTCCCTTTGACTTATGCCCCCATTTTAGATATGATTAATCTATCCTTTGTAAATGGATATGTACCACACAGGCTTTTTAAGTAGCTGTAATTAAACCTTTCCTTTATAAACCCATCTCTTGATAAAGGTGGCTTAATAAATTACAGACCTATATCTAATCTTTTCCCATTTACAATTCTTGAGAAAGTAGTTGCTAATCAAGTCTGTGAACATTTACAAAGTAATGACCTATTTGAAGAGTTTCAGTCAGGCTTCAGAGCCCCAATGACCCAAGAGTCCATCCACCTGGAGATGGGCCTGACATAATCCAAATGTGCCAATCAACGTGAACCCACCACATGAACCAGGAGAGGCTGCCTCCCCCGCACCCTATTCTCGTGGAGAGAAGAAGTGCCAGCCCCAGCCGATCCCCAGGACCCAACGCCCCTCCCCAGCCCAGACCCCAGCTCAGCAGTTCACTCCTCCTTTAGGCCTCAAACTCCAGATAGCAATCGTCCCTCCACACCCACCCTGCTCCACACACCCACACCCCAGTCCCAGAACCTGCTGTGTCTAAATGCACTTTTTTGTTAAGGGCAAGGGAAGCCACAGGGGTGAGGCCTACACGATCAGCCCCCAAAATACCTCACCTATTCCCCACTCTACATATGTGGCGTGAAAATGTTAGAAATAAAAGTGTCTAAGTTGTACAATAAAAGCCAAGGATGTCACATGACAGCAGGAGTGGGAACATTTCCCCAGTGATGTTCCCACTCCCCAAGGTCCTACATGTGTGGCATGATGGAGCAGGGAGAGGGAACCACCAGGAGAACCCAATAAGGAGCTGATTCCCTAAAGGAATAAAATACTAAAAACAAAAAATAACAAACCCATGAACAACCACCCCTCCCAATAAAAAAGAAAACCAGACACAGCAGCCAGACACAGAGCCACCAAATTTATATGATATCGCTATGCACAGGTGCCACACAGGAGCGACGTGACGCAAAGCGACGCTACGCAAAGCCACAGAGGCAATTCTAGCGAACCAAAATGTGATTAATGTGACGCCAGAGCAACACAGCACTTGCAATGGATGCAATGAAAGCTGAACTTTTGTGTCTTGTAACTGTGTGAGAATCAATCAGAAACTACAAGTGGCTGTGACGTGGGATGAAGGACTGCAGTGGAGACAAAGCTGTTTTCATTCAACATAGAAGAAAACTGATAATGGCGGTCTGCGGTCGGCCTGACTCAACCAATACTTACTACCCAGGCAAGTCGAGAAAGGACCAAGCCAAGAGGAGACTAGAGTGGCAGTTAAGTGAAAGAGTTACTAGATAGTGCCATTGTACTACTCTATTTCCGGGTTGTCGCCCAGAGTGCCATTGCTCTCGCCTGCTTTGCAAACGGCCGGCGATAATGTCAGGCAAGCGACAGCAAGCAGGAGTGACAACATTGTGACGCCAATGTGAATGCACCTTCATACTCTACGCCTTTCAGTCACCTCTCAGCCACCATTCAGCACCATAATCAACTCCATTTGCTGCTGCCACTAATTACCCCTAGTCATTCCACCTGGTTCTCCCACTATATATATCTGTCTCATTCTACCACTCCCTGTCAGAACGTCTTGTCTTCTCACTGCCTGTATGTGTTTTTCCCAGTGTTGTTCAGCATGTTGTTCGTTTGGACCTATTCTCGTCCTGCCCTCGCTAGTTGGTTACTAGTACTTGTGTGCACCGCCTGCTTCTGGTTGTTCCTAAGGATTCTGTGTCTTGCTCTGCTCACACTAGGGACACATTGCCTGCATCATATGATCAAGTCAGTGTCTGCCTGCACTGTCTGGTCAGTTCTGTCTCCGCCTGCATCATATGGTCAAGTCAACCATTTCAATCATCTCCATTCATCATCACCATCTGCTAATCCACATATTCCTGGCATCATTACCTGATCAGTTGTCTCAGTCATCTTCAGTCATCATCTACCATTCCGGCCTGCCTGTCTCTTCTGCCACCATTCACCTAATTTAAATAAACGTTTAAACGCTACTGTGCGTGTTTTGAATTTTGGGTTCTCCAAGAACATGCATTATGTAAGTAAATTGTTTATGATGCCCCCCGCCCGTCCTACCCTCAGCTTGCACTTAGTCGACGTGTAACGTTATTTATAGTTAGACTGAGAGGTGAACTTGTCTTTCTGTGAAATGGTAAATGGCTTGTACTTGTATAGCGCTTTAACTAGTATTGACGACCAAAGCGCTTTACACTACAGTTCAGTCATTCACCCATTCACACAAACATTCACACCCTGACGGTGGTGAGCTATGTAAGTAGCTACAGCTGCCCTGGGGCACACTGACAGAGGCGAGGCTGCCATGCACCGGCGCCACCAGGCCCTCTGACCACCGCCAGCAGGCAATGCGGGTGAAGTGTCTTGACCAAGGACACAACGACAGAGACAGTCAATGCGGGGGATCGGACCGGCAACCCGCCAATTGCAAGACGAACTCCCTAACCTCTGTGCCACGTCGCCCCACCCCTGTGCACTACGCTACTAGTATGACTAAACAGTGCTGCAAAGTGAAACAAATCTGTTATTACATGTGCTTTGACAAAAATGATGTCACTTTGAAAGAAATATCAATGCTGGCAGAACAACTTTTAGCCAAAACGGGTATAAATTGTTTTATTCCATGAACATTGCTTTGGCTTGTCGACCAATTGTATGCATGCGTAGTGACGTAACCCAGAGATCCCCAAAGCCACCCACCAATGGAGGCCACAGACCCCAGCACCAGACCCACCAGACACCCTACCCGCGGCACCCACTAGACCCCCAAAACCCAGGTACCCCCCACATCAGCCACAACAACCCACAGGACAGATCCTATGGACCTCCACCCTCACTAGGTCATGAAGCTGATCAAAGGGGCCCAGGGAGATTGATATGATGTGGCTGCACATGCTGTCTCAAGACTAATATAATCCAACAAAAAATCTCTATACTGAGTAATACTGAGAATCATTTTACTTTTTCAATTCATGTCTATGTGTTTGTTAGTGATACATAAGAAACCTAAGAAGTAATGGTGAAAGTTAGGCAGATCTATGTAACATTTCTGGCACTGGAGCTGATCTAATTACTACTCAGCACACCTGTTCAGTCTCCACCCTGCCTGCAACCAACTCTCAATAGTTTCACCTGTTATCACCTCCATTTAAACTCCGTCCTGATCAGTCTCCAGTGCCAGAACGTCTCTTCTCGCAAGAGCATTTCAGCCTCAGTTTTTTCCGTTAATTTACCTGTCTGTGCCTGTTCCGATCTGACCTGTTTTTTTGAGTCTGCCTTAGCTTTGTTTTTTACCTGGATATCTGCTCTGTACCTCTTTGGATTGTTTTCGCCTGCATGACCTATCATCCCCTTAATAAATCCTTTAAGCATCAGCTCCACGTCCGGCTTAAAAAGGGTTCCATCTAAGCAAATCATTACAATCTAGCCCTCCTTTATCTTTAGTCTTCTGTAGCTTTTCTAAGCCAATACAAAGGGTTTATCTTTCCAAATAATTTTAGAGATGGAGGAATCCAGAGATTAAATCATGTCAAATTATGGTTTATTTGGGGTCATTGAAAATAAGTAATTAATTACGGGTAAAACCATAATTTGCCAATTATGCCAATCATAATTTTTGTGCTCAAGAAGTATGCAGGTCAGCTGGCTGGTGTCATCACAGATATTTTTAACACCTCGCAGGACCAAGCCAAAGTGCCTGCATGCTTTAAGTCTCCCTCCATCATTACGGTGCCAAAGAGACCTCAAGTCAGCTGTTTCAACGTCTACCGGCCTGTTGCACTGACTCCCATCTTCATGAAGTGCTTTGAAAGGCTGGAAAAAGAACACATTGTCTCCAGTCTCCCCCCAATACTCGACCCGTTCCAGTTTGCCTACCGGCGGAACCACTCCACTGAGGACGCCATCTCCTCCACTCTTCACCTGAGCTTGGCACACCTGGAGGAGAAGAACATGCACATGTGGATGGTGTTCCTGGACTTCAGTTCAGCGTTTAACACCATCATCCTACAGCACCTGGTAGGAAAACTAGAACATCTGGGCTTCGGCACACCTCTTCGCAACTGACTGCTAGACTTCCTCATCAACAGACCTCAGTCAGTCCGGGTCGGACAGAACACTTCTGATGTCATCACCCTCAGCATGGGCTTCCCTCAGGGCTGCGTCCTGAGCCCCCTGCTGCTCACTCTGATGACACACGACTGTGTCCCCAGGTTCACCACCAATCACATCGTGAAGTTTGCAGACGACACGACGGTGGTGGGCCTGATCAGACACGACCAGGACTACAGAGAGGAGGTGGAGCAGCTGGTGGGCTGGTGCAGAGACAACAGCCTGATCCTGAACATGGAGAAGACGAAGGAGATCATCGTCGACTTCAGGAAAAACCGGCCTTGCCACGCTCCACTGCTCATCAACAGCTCAACTGTGGAGGTGGTCAGCAGCACCAAGTTCCTGGGGGTGCACATCACAGACAACCATACCTGGACTGTGAAGAGGGCACAGAAGCGATTGTATTTCCTGCGGAGGATTTGGAGAGCCCACCTGCCCCCGCCCATCCTCATGACCTTCTACAGAAGCAACATAGAGAGCTTTCTGACCAGCTGTCTCTCTGTGTGGTGTGGAGGCTGCAGCGCCTCCGACTGGAAGAACATGAGGAGAGTGGTGAGGACAGCAGAATGGATCATCGGGGCTCCTCTCCCCTCCATTAAAGACATTTCATCCCAGCGCTGTGTGTCCCGAGGCAATAACATCATAAGTGACCCCTCACACCCCCACCATGGACTGTTCTCCCTGCTGCCTTCTGGAAAGAGGTTCCGCAGCATCCGCTGCAGGTCCACCAGGTTCTGCAAAAGCTTTTTCGACGTTACCATCAGACTGTTGAACTGCTGAACTATAAACTGGACTCTGCACCACATTTCCACATTTGCTCATTTGCACATTTGCATCACTGCATCTTTATCTAGCATTACAAATGCTGCCGAACTCTTAGTTTCTAAATGCATTTTTGCACAAATGCCTTTTTCCACCATCATTTCTGCACATACAAATTATTTAAATATTCTCCTGCTCACTGTTTCTTTCTCCTGCATTGATACATTTACATTTCAATTGTTTATTTTTTTTAATCACTGCTGCACTGTAATTTACAAGCTGTATGCAATGAAATTTCATTCTGTATGCACTCTGTACATACAAAATGACAAATAAATTTGTCTAAGTGTCTATGTAATGGTCTCGCTATGGTGTCTTGTACCAAAACTAACCATCAGCCAAACTCCTTTCACACGAGTCAGGATTACTCAGTTGTTCCTTTATTTTTACGTAGAATGAAGTGAAACTGCCAAAAAACCCAAACAACTCACAATGAGCTCAGAATAGCTAACAGAAGTGCCTTACACACAGTTGCATACATTGAAAGTACAAAAACAATGCAACTTTAGGATGCTACAAAAATGAGCTGCAATGCTACGTAGCAACCTAACAAATCTTAACAGCCTTCTAATTAGCAATGACGTAGCAAATAACTGAATCGTCCACAGGTGTCTTCAGAACCAATTAAACTTGAATTCAATAGACAACTCACTTTGCTTCTCATTTTAACATAAATGCTCATTTTGAAGTATAAGCTGCTACTCACAGGCATTGCGTCGAAGAACTTCACCTGGAATGCGGCGTTCATAACAGACACGTCTTTTCATCTGCTCTACCGCTAGCAAACAAAACGTACTAACATGAAAGCAAAGCATTTCCTTAAATGTCCAGCAGATGGCAGCAGTGCGCCATGCAAAATAAAACACCTACTCTTTACAGGACAGTCTAAGTGTCACATGCTGTTGGGGAACTGTACACAATTTTAACCAATTTATTTCCTTAAACGTTCCAAAACCAAATTTATGCAGAGTTGCAAACAAAAATTTCCACCTTACTCTAGCAAATGCTTTTTCTGCATCTAAAGACAATATATTGTATTCAATGTTTTTATTATAGGAATAATCTATTAAATTAAGAGGGCCATTATTGTGTTATTTGTCTTCAATAATGAGACATGGTTTATCCTTTAATGAGCTTATACTCATATATTATCAGGGAAGGTTAGTGAGCAGCAGGTAGCTGAGGATAATCACACTGAAGAACTTTGACAACTACACAAAGGTGCTGGGTGTGGGGTTCGCCACCTGGCAGGTGGGGAGCCGAACCAAACCAATCTTCGTTATGAGCCTGAACGATCAGGGCACCATCTGCATGAAGTCTCAGAGCGCCTTTAAAACCACTGAGGTCAAATTCAAGCTGAACGAGCCTTTTGACAAGACGACCGCTGATGACTGGAAGATGAGGACTGTGGTCAGTCTGGACAACGGCAAGCTTATTCAGAAACAGGACTGGGATGGCAAAGAAATTAGTATTGAGAGGGAGATCTCTGATGAAAAACTGGTGGCGAAATGCATAATAGGAGACATGGTGGCTGTGAGGATGAACGTGAAGGAGTGACGCTACCTCATTGGGTTTTGTTTGGAAATGTGATTTGTGAATAAAAAAACTTAGCTTTTTCTCAAAAAGAATTGTCAGCACGATAAATATACATGTCATGCCATCTCTAGTTTCTCTTCTTCCCTTTTCCCATTCCCCACATCGTCACAAGACATCTAACCTGATAGTCCCTCTGCAGGTCACATTGGGTATAGCATCACATATCAACTCCAATTATGGTATACTAGATGTTAGGGAGTATAACGGAACTGTATACGTCACTTTGTTCGCGTGAAACCTTGTTAAAGTCAATAAAACGAGCCGAAGCTGGGAGTTGTCCAGAGTTGCTGCCCGCAGAGGCTGGCAGGTGCATCTCTCCCTTCGTGAAGGTGAAACTGAATTCTGCGTCTATGGCTGAGTTTTTGTTTTAAGTTCTGCACAACAAATCAACGAACACGGAGAAGCAAGACGGCTTCAACACCTGTTACATGTTATTTTCAGGCAGACACGATTTAAATGGTTTATTGAAGGGGATGAGTAATGGCAGGTGAGGTAGGCAAACAGAACCAGACTAGACAGATGAGTAATGGCTGAAGGTGCAGGCAGGCAGGGATGAGTAGGAGACCAGAAGATGCATGTAGTGACAGACCAGAACAGGCGATGTGGACCGGGGAACCATCAGAACGGGCAGAGCAAGGGGAAACAGGCAGACTTGTGCAGCACGCAGATACAGGCAACTTTTATCAGAATAATCCAGCTGGCTGAGCACATAGGAACTGGTTAAGGCAAGGCACAGCACACTAGACGAAACAAGACAAGATGGCATGAGAAGAGACTTTCTAGCAGTGAGTGGATGACTGAGGCAGGCATATGTAGACAGGTTAACACGTGAGCCAAGTTGACTGTAATTAGTAGCTGATCTACAGCAGAGTGGTGGCTAGAGGGAGACTGAGGTGATTGGATGATGGCTTAGAGGTGAACGCTGATTAAGAAAAGTCTAGAAAAGTCCAAAGCAAAACAAACAAAAACCTACATCATGACATTTTCCTATCATGTTTTTAATGTCCTTGTTTATTCCAGGTCAATGCACGGTGTTTCTGGCTCTCCTTTTACACTTCTCTATGCCAATATGTCCCTCGTGTAGCCTATGAAGTGTCTCAGGCCTCAGGCTGTGTGGAATGACCATTCTATATTCACTCAATAACAGCCCATTTGCCATACTTTGCTCTGATCTGATGTGATAGTACTTAAAACAGGACGCCTTGGGCAGGCACTGTGAATGTTTTTCATCACTGTTTGTATCTCCGTATCTTTGACTGTTTCTTCAACAATTTATTTTGCTTTACAGTCAGACACAGGTAAAGACTCAACTATCATGTTGACATGATTTTGAATCTCTTTTTCAGAAGAGCTAACAGTACTCATCTCTGGCGCTTGTGACAGAGCATCCGCCAACACTAAATGCTTACCTGGTGTGCATATTAGCTCAATATCATACCATTGCAGTTTCATGATGAGCCACTGAATCCTTGGTGACATTTCACTGAGACTTTTCTTCATGATTGACACGAGGTCAATAATCTCTTTCAACTGTGAATGTAGGAAGCCCATGGACATAAAAATGAAAGATCTACAGTCCAGAAGCTAATGCACGGCATTACTTCTCTTGTAGCATGGAGCCCCAGATTACCATGTTGTCTACAAAGCAATGTACCCCCAATGTAGATTTTGATTTAAATCTCCTGGGTCCATACATATTCTCAGTTCTTTGTTTTAGTTCTTTTGTCCAAACACACCATTGAGTTTACCCACTCAGTCAGTTCCACTTTTGTGATGACTTTAACTGGCACATCCTTTCCAATTCCTTTTTAAGGCACTGTTGAAGTGGAGCTGGAACTCTCCTTGGTGCATGGATCACTGGTGTAGCATCCTCTTTGAGTTTGATTTTATAAGTGTATGGAAGGCATCAGGGCCCTTTAAAAACGGCTTGAAAACTATGTAAAATGAGCTCAACTGTTCTTGTAAGGCAAGGCAAGGCAAGGCAAGGCAAGGCAAATTTATTTATATAGCACAATTCAGTACAAAGACAATGCAAAGTGCTTTACATGATTAAAACATAGCAAAATAAAACAGAATAAGAGCAAGTAGGAATAAAATATAGATAGAAAATAGAACAAAAAAGTGGTGATTCAGTTAACTAGGACAGTTGAAGGCAATTTTAAACAAATGTGTTTTTAATCTTGATTTAAAAGAACTCAGGCTTTCCGCACTTTTACAGTTTTCTGGAAGTTTGTTCCAGATAATTGGAGCATAGGAACTAAAAGCTGCTTCTCCATGTTTGGTTCTGGTTCTAGGTATGCAGAGCAGGCTGGAGTCAGAAGACCTGAGTGGTCTGGATGGTTTATACGCTGATAACAAGTCTGTGATGTATTTAGGAGCTAAGCCATTTAAGGATTTATAGACTAACAGAAGTATTTTAAAGTCTATTCTCTGAGATACAGGGAGCCAGTGTAAGGACTTTAGAACTGGGGTGATGTGCTCTACTTTCTTAGTCTTAGTGAGGACGCGGGCAGCAGCGTTCTGGATCAGCTGCAGCTGTCTGATCCACTTTTTAGGCAGACCTGTGAAGACACCGTTGCAGTAATCAATTCGACTAAAAATAAACGCATGGATTAGTTTTTCTAGATCCTGCTGAGACATCAGTCCTTTAATCCTAGAAATGTTCTTCAGGTGATAGAAAGCCGACCTTGTAACTGTCTTTAGATGCTTTTGAAGGTTCAGGTCTGAGTCCATCACTACACCCAGGTTTCGGGCCTGATTTGTGGTTTTTAGCTGAAGCGACTGAAGCTGTGTGCTAACTTTTGATCTTTCCTCTATTGGTCCAAATATTATTACTTCAGTTTTGTTTTTATTCAATTGGAGAAAATTTTGGCACATCCACGTATTGATTTCTTCTAGGCATTTACTCAGTGCCTGAATTGGTTCATAGTCACCTGGTGACATGGTGATGTAGAGCTGTGTGTCGTCTGCATAGTTATGGTAGCTGATGTTGTTATTTTTTATTATCTGGGCTAGAGGGAGCATGTAGATATTGAAAAGGAGGGGACCCAGAATGGACCCTTGGGGAACCCCAAATGGGATTTTTGTCATGTCTGATGTAAAGTTACCTACTGATACAAAAAATTCCCTGTCCTTTAAGTAGGATTTAAACCAGTTGAGTGCTGTACCAGAGAGGCCGACCCAGTTCTCCAGGCGTTCTAACAGAATGGAGTGATCGACAGTATCAAATGCTGCACTAAGGTCCAATAGTACCAGCACAGTGGTTCTTCCACAGTCTGTATTTATATGGATGTCATTAAACACCTTGATCAGGGCGGTCTCTGTACTGTGGTGAGCACGGAAACCTGACTGGAAAACGTCAAATCGGCTGGTCGTTGTTAAGAAGGTGTTTAATTGTTGAAACACAGCTTTTTCAATAATCTTACTGATAAAGGGGAGGTTTGAGATGGGCCTGTAGTTCTGGAGTAGAAGTTTGTCTAAATTATTCTTTTTCAGCAGTGGTTTGATAATTGCTGTTTTTAGGGACTGGGGGAAAACACCTGACAGGAGGGACGTGTTTATTATCTGAGTCAGATCAGACGCTATGACAGGTAAAACTTTTTTAAAGAAAGCTGTGGGTAGAACATCAAGACAGCATGAAGAGGAACTTAGCTGCTGAATGATCTGCTCTAAGCTTTTGTAGTTTATTTGGCTGAATTGGGATATTTTGTCAGGATAAGTTCCAGCTGAGTACGGCTTTGGTTCTGGAGCTGGTGTGGAAGTACAAACTGATCCTCTAATTTTTAGGATTTTCTCAGTAAAGAAGTTAGCAAATTCATTGCAGGCCCTGGTGGAGTGGAGTTCTGAAGCCACGGACACAGGAGGATTTGTTAACCTGTCGACTGTGGAAAATAAGACACGAGCATTATTAATGTTTTTCTTAATGATCTCAGAGAAGAAAGATTCTCTTGCATTTTTCAATTGTAAGTTATATCTGTTAAGTCTCTCTTTATAGATGTCATAGTGAACCAGGAGTCTATTCTTTCTCCACCTGCGTTCAGCTTTTCGACATTCCCTCTTTTCACTTCTAACTGATGGAGCATTTCTCCAAGGAGATTTTTTCTTCCCGGAAACAACTTTCACTTTAACTGGAGCAATGCAGTCAATGATGTCTGAGACTTTAGACTGAAAGTTATCTACTAGCTCATCTACTGAGTTGCAGCCCAAGGTTGAAGTAGCAGAGTAAGCTTGAATAAAAGTTTCAGTGGCATTGTCCTTAAAGGTGCGTTTTCTTACGATGTCCCTTTGGCTAAATGAGTCACTGGTAATGATACATTCAAAGGTAACGGAGAAGTGATCGGATAAGGCAACATCAGTTACATTGACCTGTGAAATGTTTAGACCTTTAGTGATGATCAAGTCTAAAATATGTCCTTGTTTGTGTGTTGGCTGTTTAACATTCTGAGTTAAACCAAAGTTTCTAAGTGTGTCACACAGTTCTTTTGCACTTCTGTCTTCAGGGTTGTCAACGTGAAAGTTGAAGTCTCCCACAATAATTAAACAGTCATAATCAACACATATCACAGACAAGAGGTCACTAAAATCCTTAAAAAAGTTTGATGTGGACTTAGGAGGTCTGTAAACATTCAGAAACATAGTTCGTACCGGGCTCTTTACCTGGAGAGCCAAATGTTCAAAAGAGTCAAATTTTCCCAAAAACACCTTTTTACACTTTAGTGAATCATTAAACAATGTTGCTACTCCTCCACCTTTCCTTTGCTGTCTGCTCTCACAAAGGAAATTGTAGTTTAGAGGTGTTGACTCCAGCAGTATTACTTCTTCATTAGATTCATGTAACCATGTTTCTGTTAAAAACATAACATCAAGATTGTTGTCAATAATAAAGTCATTCATTAAAAGGGATTTTCCTGACAGAGATCTAATGTTTAATAAACCTAGTTTATATGATTTGGTGGTTGATGATGTCTCTGTGGCAGGTTGCATCTGACAGTTAATGACTTTCAAGTATTTGTTCCTGTTTATCCTTTTGTTTTTCTTTTTTCTGCCACGAATCATCACAGATATTCCGTAATTCCCGGGAAAAGACCCAAGCTGATTCTTGAAACTGTCTTGTCTGATAAACGTGCAGCGAGGGCCCGCTGTGTATCACAGCGAAGTAATCTGAAGGTCTTGAGGACAGGCATGTTCCGTGATACGTAGAGGAGGATCTGGGGCTCTGCGGCCTTTGGAAGATGCTGGTTTAGTCACAGAGCTGTGGCTATATGGAGAGGATGTCATCTGTAGGCCAATCTTAAATACTTTGTTCATGTTGGGAGAAAATTCCAGAAAAGGAACCTCTGGGCTTTGTGGAGAGGAAGGCGAGGCGGGTGTAGTCCGGACCGGTGTTCGTGACGATGGATTTTCTTGGTCCTCTCGTTGTCCTGCTGAGATCTGGGATGAATCCTCCTGTAGCTCTGAGAAAGCCTCTTTCTGTGTCATCTTTCTGGCCATGTTTATCTTGGCTTGTTCGGGCTGCACTGGGCTTATCTTTTGTTTAGACACTGGATGTACATTGTTTTGGGACAAAGCTGATGACAAATGGTGTGCACACTTACTGCTTCCGAGCAGTTGATGTGGTAGACTCTACAATTTCTTTGATGCAACACCACCAAGCAGTGACTCCCAGCCCTAAGGTATGACAGAAAGTAGTATGTTGTAGCTTTTGTTCTTTACTGTCCGTTGCTTTCTATGTCTTTTCCATTGTAGTCTTTAAGTTGCACTGTTTACGAGATTATTTTAGGCTTTTCTTTCATGGTCTTTATTTCTGACAAACTGATCAAGTTTCCTTGTACACCTCTGTCAGTTTTTAGTCCTGCTAAAGCTCTGTTAATTGACAATGATACGATCCATCTCTCTTCATCTTCTGAGAGCCTCTGACTTTCCTGTATGATGTAATTTTTTACATTTTTACATGACACCATGCTGGTAAAGAAAGTGTCACTTAGGGCAGTATCTTCAACTAGCGTCACTGACCTGGATTGACCTTTGATAAACACTGTCTTGCAAAATTATTTTTCTATTGCAATTCAAACATCTTTTGCCATAGGCAGGGCACTGCTGGGCTCATGTCTGTTACCACAACATTTGCAGTAAAATGTTGTATCATCTTTGTTTTTCTTTTGTGGAAAATTCTTTTTTCTCCTTTTATTTTTTAGCTACCTTGTCACTGTAATGTATTGCTGTGGCACTAATTTCATTAAATGTCTTTGCGTGTTGTTGGCTTAATTCCATAGATAATTTGATCTTGGATCATATTTCAAATCGTCAAAATCACATCACTGCACTTTAAGTCTCAAATCAGTCATGAAGTATTCAAAAATTTTGTCGGACTGTTGCATCCTCGACCGGAACACGTACCTTTCATATACAATGTTTTTTCTGTGGCAAGCAATATACACTGAATTTTTCCAGTATGGTATCGTACTTGCTTTTATCATTATCATCGGCAAACTCGAACGTATTGATGCCTTCAATGGTTTGGGGACCCGTTACTGTAAGAAGCAAGGTTATCTTCTTGGTATCAGATTTATTATCCAGTCCAATAGCAGCCTCGTATTACCCGAACTATTACTTGAAAGACCACCAATTGCTGTCCACGTTAACTACCAGTTTCAGTCCCTCCGATGGCTTCAAAGTATCTTGAGTTGAAATGCTGATGTCAAGAAAAAATGTGTTTACTCCTGGTGCCATGTGTTATTTGTCTTCAATAATGAGACATGGTTTATTCTTTAATTAACTTATGCTCATATTTTAATTTCAGAATGAACACCTCATACATGTCATGCCGTTTCTAGCTTCTCTCTTCTCTTCCCTTTTTCCATTCCCAACATCCTCATCATCCTTCCAACACCGGTCTATGGCCCCCGCTGGGGTGGGGCTTTTGGGGCCTCCAGAATGACCTCTGGCTACATGCAATGTTTTTGGGGGTCTGTGCTGGCAGACATGGAAAACCGCCTGGTAGCTGTGCTGCTCCTGGGTAGGTCTTGGGTGGGCTTGGGGTTCCTTAGATGTTCTCCCCTTGGGCGGGAGTCCTGGAAGGACTTTGGGGGCTTGAATCCTGGGAAGTATGTCACTGGGGTTTTGGGCCAGTGTATACTCAGGTGTCCAGCGCTACCTTGGGTCCTTTGATGCTCTGGCAGGCTTTGAGGCCCCACAAGCTGGTGGAGAGTTCTGTTCTTAACATCTCATTGCAGGTGCTGTCCACTTCAGGGAGTGCTTTCTGCTGGTGGAGGAATGTGCAGGAGGGAGGGCAGGGTGAACTCAGGCTGTCTATTGTCTTATGTGGTTTGGGAGTGGTTAGATTGTTGGGGTGTTTTTCCTTTCTTTCTTCTGGGGCAGTGTGGGGGTCTACCATGGGTAGCTCTGTCTGCCTTCGGCATCCTGTCTCGGTTCTGGTTTATGATGATTCTTGATACTAATTCTGTCTAGAGATCAAGAGGTCTGTATGGTTTGGAAATGCTGGCTGACTGGAATTGTTTTGGTGGGGAGTGGTCATAGTTTTTTGGTGGGCTCAGGTCCTTGCTGTGTGGGCTCTCTTGCAGGGTCAGGATGGTCGCGTGGAAGTTGGTAGGTTGGTTCCAGTTTGCTGTTTGTTCTCAAGCCTAAGTGCTTGTCTCTAGCCTTGAGCCTCACAGATTCTGGTGGTGCTGGGTGGGTTTTGGAGAACAAGGGTGCCTATTGGAGTAAGTGAGGAGGCTGGCTTCCTGGGAGGGCATTTTGCTCTCCAGTCCTTCACTTGTCATCCCCAGACGCCTCCCCTTGCCTGCTCTATTGCGCCCCCACACATGTAGGATCTTGGGGAGTGGGAGCATCACTGGGGCATGGGGAGGATTTCCCATCCCCACTGTCTTGTGGGAATCTGCGCCCCAACTTTATTGTACAAATTTACAGTAGCCCCTTTTCCAGGAGTACCAACTTTGAGCAGTTTGCTCTAGTACATGTTACCTTTTAGACCTTCCCACTTGCAATGGTTATGTGGAACCGTTACTAATTCTAGTACCTGTCTCGCTGGGATTTCAAGCGGATGGAAGCCCTCAAATCAATACTGTAGCCAAACGTGGAGGTGGACACATTTGTGCTTTGTGGCGTAAGATAAAATTCAGATGGAGCTGGATGGTGTCCAAAGAAATGAGAAGGTATTAATGGAACTGCAAACTGATGCCCACCGAAGGCTACCAGAGAGTAGCACAACAACGCTAATGTGTGAAGAAGAGAATGAAAAGTAGTTATTGGTCCAGTGGGAGAAATGCGAAGCCAATGCGCTGAGGCCAATGCAGGAGTTATATGCTCTCGGTTTTTCATGTAAGTAAGTAAACGAGCTTTAACATTCTGAACAACGTGCAGGCGATGAATGGAGGCCTGATTGAGCCCACAATACAAAGAGTTGCAGTAGTTTAAACAATATGTAATGAAGGTATGGATGACATGCTCCAGAGCAGCGTGAGATACATAAGGCTTCACTTTACTAAGTAAACACAACTGGAAAAAGATGGATTTAACAACTGCAGTTATTTGCTTATCAAATTTAAAAGACCTGTCCAAAACCACACCAAGGTTTCTAGCAGACTTGTGACAGTAGCTACTCAACTTGCCCGAGGCAGTGACATCAAATGGATTTTCAAACACAACTATTTCAGTTTTAAAGTCATTTAACATTAAGTAGTTGTATGACTTACAGTCCTTCACTTATGTAAGACATTCAAACAGAGTTTGCAAATTTCCTGATTTTACAGACAAACAAATTTGCAGATCATCTGCAAAACAATAAAATGAAATGTTATGGTTTCTAAGTATCGACCTAAGTGGCAAGAAATGCAAAGAAAACAGTAAAGGGCCCAATATAGAACGCTGCAACACTCCACAACTGAGTCAACATCAGAGGTATAGGGACCAAGATCTGCAGGCAGTTCCTTTGATGTCAACATGGTTCCCAAGGCAGAGAAGCAAGATTTTGTGATTCACAGTGTCAAATGCTGCTATTAAATCTTAAAGCACAAAAACGGAGCTGCCAGAATCAACAGTTAACATAAGATGATTAAAAATTCTTAAAAGTGCTATTTCAGTGCTGTGACGTCACCTAAAACCAGATTGAAATCTTTCTAAAATATAATTTGCTTCCAAATGAATTTGAATTATCTCAAAGACTAACTTTTCCAGTATTTTAGACAAAAAAGGCAATTTACAAAATTTGCCAAGACTTCTGGATCAGCACTTGCCTTTTTAAGCAATGGCTGGACAGCAGCATGTTTATAAAAGCCTGGGACAAAGCCTGTGGACAACAATGCATTTACGATTCCTCATTAATAAGGTCCAATACAGCTATGACATTTGTGTGTAAAAAAAGAAAAATTATTTTTATTTTTCTAGTTGTTAATTGCATTTTAGCCATTTATTTAGTAAATATGGACCTATAACATTAACATTATTATAATGTGGGATGTAAAGGTTGTATTGATGTATACCATTTGAAAATGCTCTGAAAAATGTCTCTACAGCATGTAAAAATTAAAAAACGTGTACTTTGGTAGGTCATAAAGAGTTAAAAGGATACTCTCAGAGGAAACTGAGAATGATCAGTTTTCCTGTGAAAATTCTCAGTTATTTGGGTCATCACAACAGCAAACCGGACTTTTGCTGAGTTTTTCTGAAAACATTTCGACACCTATCAAGGAGTCTTTGTCAATTCTGGTGGCTTGCACTTGAGGGAAAAAGAACCAAGTGAAAGTCTGGTTGCCTGCAATTTAAGCCTGTTTGCTGTAATGATCAGATTATCTATATCTGATCTACAGATTTGAAATTGTCAATATTAGGGTTGCACTGATATGAAAATGGGTTGAAATATTGACACTACTTCTCAGAATTTAAATTCTGAGAAGTAGTGTCTTCCAGAATTAGTCTTCCTGAAAAAAGCTGTGCCGGCGACGGGTTCATCTTTTGGCCAGAATGTACTGTAATGATTTTGCAGGAGAGGAGAACCCGGTATTCAGCCAGACACTTATGTAAAGTTTAACAGGATTTATTTTAAGTGATGAGTGGGTGGGTCCAGCTGGCAAAAAACAATCCAAGCTGGGTACAGAGCAGAACACCCAAGCATAAAACCAAGATCTCAGTGCTGCGTTTGATACAGTTGATCACAATATTCTCCTACAAAGACTTGAACATACTGTAGGGATTAAGGGGAAAGCATTAGGCTGGTTTAAATCTTATCTGTCAGACAGATTCCAATTTGTTCATGTTAATAATAAATCTTCCTCAAACTCTAGGGTCACCTGTGGAGTACCACAGGGTTCAGTCCTTGGACCAATTCTATTTACTATATATATGCTTCCGATAGGCAAAATTATCAGACAGCATGGGATTAATTTCCACTGTTATGCTGATGATACTCAGCTATATTTATCCATAAATCCTGATGAATCCAATCAATTACTTCGACTGCAGTCATGTCTTGATGACATCAAAAGCTGGATGACTTTAAATTTCCTGCATCTAAATTCTGACAAGACCGAAGTTTTAATCTTAGGGCCAGAGTCCTCAAAAAATAAACTTCTTAACCAATCACTTAATCTGGGTGGCATTAACCTGGCCTCTGGTAATAAAGTAAAAAATCTTGGTGTTATTTTTGACCAAGACATGTCATTTAAATCCCATATTAAACAGGTTTCCAGAGTTTCCTTTTTTCACCTCCGGAATATCGCCAAAATTAGAAACATTCTGTCCAGGAGTGATGCTGAAAAACTGGTCCATGCATTTGTTACTTCAAGGCTGGACTATTGTAATTCTTTACTATCAGGAAGTCCACAAAATGCAGTTCAAAGCCTTCAGCTGATCCAAAATGCTGCAGCAAGAGTTCTGATGAAAATCAACAAGAGGGATCATATTTCTCCAATTTTAGCTTCCCTTCATTGGCTTCCTGTTAAATCAAGAATAGAATTTAAAATTCTTCTTCTAACGTATAAAGCCCTTAATAATCAAACTCCATCATATATCAGAGCTCTGATTACCCCGTATGTTCCTAACAGAGCACTTCGCTCTCAGACCGCAGGTCTGCTGGTGGTTCCTAGAGTCTTTAAAAGTAGAATGGGAGGCAGATCCTTTAGCTATCAGGCTCCTCTCCTGTGGAACCAACTCCCAGTTTTGGTCCGTGAGGCAGACACCCTGTCTACTTTTAAGACTAGGCTTAAAACTTTTCTTTTTGACAAAAATTATAACTAGTGACTCATGTTACTCTCAGCTACCTTTATAGTTTTACTGCTATAGGCTTAGGTTACTGGAGTATATCAGGATCTAATTTTCTCACTCTATAGAGTTCTACTGTTCTTCAATTATACATTATGCGTTGTCATTTCCGCTTTAACTTTTTGCTCTCTCTCTTTTTCTTCATAGTAGGTACACCTGGTCTGGCGTTCTGTTAACTGTGACATCATCCAGAGAAGACGGCTCACCCGCTACTACCATCTAATGTAGAACGGATTACTAGATCAATGTGTGCTTCTGTGCTTTTTTGTTTCTCTTGTTGTGTCTCTGTTCTGTCTTCTGTAACCCCAGTCGGTCGAGGCAGATGACCGTTCATACTGAGCCCGGTTCTGCCGGAGGTTTTTTTTCCCGTTAATGGGTGGTTTTTCTTCCCACTGTCGCTTCATGCTTGCTCAGTATGAGGGATTGCAGCAAAGCCATGTACAGTGCAGATGACTCTTCCTGTGGCTCTACGGTTCCCCAGGAGTGAATGCTGCTTGTCGGGACTTTGATGCAATCAACTGGTTTCCTTATATAGGACATTTTTGACCAATCTGTATAATCTGACCCAATCTGTATAATATGATTGAACTTGACTTTGTAAAGTGCCTTGAGATGACATGTTTCATGATTTGGCGCTATATAAATAAAATTGAATTGAATTGAAAAAACTAACAGGAACTGGGCATGCTCAAAAAAAGCAAACAGGTCAGAAACAAAGAATGCAAAAATGCTGGGGAGCTCTTACCACAGGGTGTTAGGAACGTGAATCAGGAAAACCCAGAATTCAACCAAACAAGCGAGGTATAAGCAAAAACAGGATTTTTGCTTATACCTGGCCCCTGGCTACAGGCTTCAGGTTCAGGAGGCCCCTGGCTACAGGCTTTTGAATTACCCAGACTCTTGGAAACCAGGAACCTCAGAAGGAGCCCCTCCAGTACCTCCGACAAAGACAGCCTGTTCAGCCACTTAGATAATTGGCTGTCTAGCCGGAGGTGCGGGGGCAAGAGCCTCAGAAGAGGTCCAGAGACCTCTAAGTCTCCATGGGGCTCGGGGTGCTTTTCTTCTCGGCGAGACCCTCGACGCTTCTTGTCTTGACGAGACCCCCGACGCTTGTCGTCTGGACGAGGGCCACGGCGCTGCTTGTCGTCTGGACGAGGGCCACGACGCCGCTTGTCGTCTGGACGAGGGCCACGACGCCCAGTGTCCCGATGATCCCCAGAGTTGCGGCCTGGAAGAGGGCTCGTCTGAACCCCCTCCTCGTGGTCCAGTGGTAGACCCTCCTGGGTTCCCACGTCGCAGACTGCCGGCTGACCCTCCTGGGTTCCCACGTCGCAGACTGGCGGCAGACCCTCCTGGGTTCCCACATCGCAGACCAACGGTGAATCCTCCTGGGTTGCAGCGTCTTGGGCCGGCTGCGGACCCTCCTGGGTTGCAGCGTCTTGGGCCGGCTGCGGACCCTCCTGGGTTGCAGCGTCTTGGGCCGGCACTGGAGTAGAGGGCGTGTCCTCCAGGACCCCTTCCTGGGGCTTGGGCGAAGGCATGTCCTCCTGTGGTTTGAGCAGAGGCGGACCCTTGGGGACAGGATCGGGTCTACTATAGAAAGCCTGGAGGGCCGCTCTATAGTGCCCCTCTACCTCCTTTAATTCAGCCTCCAGCTCCTCTGAATACTGGCTGAAAAGAACCTCCCTAAGGTGCTTAATAATAGGGGCAAATGTCCTTATCTGGTTCTCCAGAGCCAGATCCTCAGCATCACGGGCGCCACCAGGAGACGCTGTGGGCTGCTCAGCTCTGGGGAGCACCGGACTCCGATCCACTGGGCAGGAAGTGGCAACGGGCAGGCGCTGGACTGGCTCGACTGTCGGCCGAACAGAACGGGTGAGGGAGCGACCCACAGGTTTCCGTCCCCTCCTCCAACGGCGGGACGGCAGGACTTGCTGGAGGTTTAACTCTTTCGGTAGAGCCGGGATCGGCGGAGCCCACAGCGTTCCCTGCATCTCCCCTTCTGGAGGGAGAGAGAGAAAAAGATCCAGGCGAAGATCCCGCACCACCTCCGCTTCGACCTCCAAAAACAAAGTTGGGTCAGGATAAAACCCATGGGCGGAGCCGACAGCGGTGTCGCTGGGTGAGTGATCCCTACCATTCTGAGCAGAACCTGAATTAGTTAAAAAGAGCCCTCCCAAGCGTAGGCTCCGAGCAGGCAGCGCGTTACTGCTGCTGCGGCTGCTGGAGAGATGGCGTCTGGGACAGACACCAGGGGGACAGAACGCCAATCTGCAACCCTCCAAAGCCATAGCTTGTGGAGGGGATAAAAAGCAAAAAATATAAGGGGAAGAAAAAAAACAAACAAACAAAAAAAAAAACCTCTACAAGCTTGTTTGGCGATAGGTTTTAGGTAGGCCAGATCATTCTGTTAGGAACGTGAATCAGGAAAACCCAGAATTCAACCAAACAAGCGAGGTATAAGCAAAAACAGGATTTTAATAATAAAACAGGGACAGGCAGGCTCAACGATCAACAGGGCAGTCCAAAATCCGGTACACAAAAAGCAGTCCAAAATCAGGCAGAAGTACCGACAGGGATAAAGCAGGCTCGGATATTCCGTAGGCAGATTCGGGTAGGCAAAACAGGCAATCAGTCAGACAGGGCAGGAAAAAACAGATCAGGGGACAGGCTGGCTCAGAATCAAAAAGGCTCTCAGGTTTGCATCAACAGGTCAATCATGAAAGGAACGCTGGAACAAAACTCACCGTGGGCTCGTTAATGATCTGGCAGATTGCAGAGGTTTGTGGCAGGACTATATAGGGGAGTGAGCAGGTGAACAGGAGTGAAGACTAATTATAAGTGAGCAGGTGGAACTAATCAAGGCAAGGGAGCTGACTGATTGCTGAGGGAAGAACAAACCGAGCTGAATAAAGTGACAGGTAAATAACAGGTAATTTAAACAGAATCTAAACAGAACAACACGTCTAAACCAAAAGACAAAACAAGAAAGAACCCAAAAGCAGAAACTAAACTAATAAAACGGATAACCTGAACCAAGAAAAAACCCAAATTGTGACACAGGGAGATGAGACATGAAAACATGGGGAAATGAGACGAGACATTCTGGCAGGGAGCAGAGAACTGAGGCAGGTATAAATAGGCAGGAGTACAAAGGAGAGAGGGAGAGCTAAATAAACAGAACAGGTGGAAGTAATCAGAAGGAGAAGTGGCTGAAAGACTGACAGGACAAGTGGCAGGAAACAGGATAGAACTGAACTAGACAAAATACTTAACTAAAGTAACTAATCCAAGACAGGAAGGCTAGCTTTAACCAAAATTATTAACATATACCAGAACAGAACATTACAGCTGGAGGTTTTTCCTTCCCGCTAATGGGTGTTTTTTCTTTCCACTGTCGTTTTATGCTTGCTCAGTATGAGGGATTGCTGCAAAGCCATAGACAATGCAGACGACTCTCCCTGTAGCTCTACGCTTCTCCAGGAGTGAATGCTGCTTGTCGGGACTTTGAAGCAATCAACCGGTTCCCTTATATAGGAAATTTTTGACCAATCTGTATAATATGATTGATTTGACTTTGTAAAGTGCCTCGAGATGACATGTTTCATGAATTGGCGCTATATAAATAAAATTGAATTGAATTGAATTGAATTATGTTAATTTTCGGGGGTGGTGCGGAGCTAACTGGACCCAGGAAAAGCCGGTCCAGTCTCATTTTTACCCGACCAGACATGGAAGTAGACATGTTTTACTTTTGTTAAAAAGTGAAAGAGAAGTGTTAACACATTGTTCAGTTAGTCGGTTAAAATAGAAAAAAAAAAGACCACTGTTCAAATAATACTAAATAAAATAATAAAGTAGTTTTAAGTTATTGGTCGTATTATTACACTGTTGCACATTGGAAAATGAGTCCAGGAAACACGTTTTACAAGCAGGATACTGAGTGTTAACACCGTAACATTCAACTCTCGTCAAGGTTGTTAATGTTTGCAACTCTACAGTCGCTCTGTGAGTTTAATAGATAAGTCCTTACTTCTGACTTTGCGTTGCAAATCCAACTTTTCCAGGTTGAGTTCGCAACTAGCGGTTGATTATGGAGGGCTCCATAGTTGATCCCCCCCATTCTGTTTTTGAGTACTGGCGGAAAAAATAGACCGGAAGCACTGTTGGCTTCTGGGTCATGTAGTTCTTTTGACTTGCATTATAGTTTAGGTTTCTTGGAAAAAAACTACAAAATGGTGGTGGCGATCCTACATTTTTGATGTCCTATTTTATTAAAATTTTTGGCATTGATCCTAGTTTATTGTACCTGCTATTGGTTTACTCCCGCTCCCGTCTGCTCCCGTTGATATTTAATCTTGTACCGTCCTAATCATGTGACCCGCAGGATTCCCGAAAAAATGTCAGCCTCTACTTGGGAGTGGGGGTGGTCTGCCCTTGGGCCTTGGGTCTCTAGCCAATGGCTGGATCTGCTCTGACATAGCTGGCTGCCGGCAGAACTTGAGGGCTTGTCGCTGTAGCTCCCGGGGGCTTCTGCACTGTGCACTTACAGATGCACTTCTATATAGATAAACCCTAAAGTTAGCTTTGGGTGTCACTAAATGCATCTTGTATTAAACAATACTCCGTATTTTTCAGTGATGTTGTCATAGGCATTGGTTGCTTGTACGTGTGATACTTTTTCTGTTGGTTTTGTTGTTCTTTCTATATTCTTTCTGCAGGCGTGGAAGCAGACTCTGGGGATGTTATCTTGCACTCTTTTTCCTGTCTTCTGTTTTCACCTTTTCTCCCCTTTTAATGTTTTGCCTTCTTTATTTTCTTTCTCTCTTCCTTTCTTTCTCTTTTACCTTGCTTTTTCTGTGTCCATTGAATTTGAAACAATCCCAAAATAATATCCAATATAGTTTTTTTTGCTTACATACTATCAAGTGGAGCACTATAGCGAAAGCAGTACTACTCTACTTGTGAAAATAAATCTGTTGGGCTCTCTTTGGAATTAATAAAGCAGTTCATAGTGCGGCACTGCCAGACAGGACACATTAAAAAAAGGAACGTTGATAAAGTATGATGATGAGGAGAGAAAAAAAAACCCTGCTCCTAAAAGTACGCCGAATGTTTTCCACGTCACTCCGAAGATTATTTTAAACATAAAACTAAAACCAGTTTAACTCTTCAGTTCAAAATATATTCTTTACTATACAGTGGACAATAGTAAAAAATAAATGGTCATAACACAGCTCATGCAATATAAAAAAAAAAAAAAGGAAAAATGCATTCAGCACTTGGTTTAATGGTCAGCGACAATTACATTGTTTTTCTTTTCCAAGCCACCACCAGGTTATTTTTAATAGAAACAATTTTATTCATATCGAATCCCATAAAGTCAGTACTGTTGAGAGCTGAGGGAATGGTTGGCTCAACAGAGCAATGACACTGTGTTTGTGAACTGTACTTAAAAGATACCTGATATTATTCTTATTCTTCTCTGCTAATGATGAAAATGTTTGCCAATTTAGCTTTGCAAAGGGTCTTTTGATACCACAGTAGACTAGATTAAGTAGGATACCTCTAGATAGTTAGAGCCCCATTTTGATTTCAATGTAACCTTCTTTCAGGGGTGGAGAACTTGTTTATTGTAAACTCAAAGATTATTAAAAACTGGTCAGATGGGTGTGCTACGATGGTGCAGGGGTAGAGAGCACGACCCATGTACGGAGGCCTTAGTCCTCGACATGGCTGAACCAAGTTCGACTCCAGCCTGAGCTCCTTTGCTGCATGTCCTCCCCCTACTCTCAAACCCCCTTTCCTGTCAGCTTACTTTGTAAAAATGAGCCACTAGTGCTTCAGTACAAGGTCCAAAGTATGACTGCTAAAATGAATAGGTCTGCATATACTTTGAGTTATCTACAATAGTAGTAAAGGCTGCATTTAGAGTATCACATTTAACATGTTAACTATAATGACCATATCAGTATTTAACACAAAATCAGATAAGTAGTCTGAGAACATAGAAATGGGTGTGGATTATAGATCAAAAACAAATAAGGTTTTGCCTCATTAAAAGAACAGTATTCATTGAACAAATATCAACTGTTATTTACATTATTGGCTTATATTTTTTGTATATTCTCAGCAACAGTAACAAGATTAGGGTCACCTTCTACATTCAGCAAAGTTAAATAAATAACTTTTTTTGGTCTTGACATTTACCATTGTAAGATAATTTTTATTTGTCAGTAAACAAACTCTCCACCTACATCAACAATCTGTGCTGGCGAGTCAGATTTGTACTGTTTTCAGTATACAGCCAGGGGGCCACACAAAATCAGTCTGGAGACCCAAATGGACCCAAGCCACACTTAGGACATCCCTGTCCCAATAGATGTAACTCTCATAGAACAAAGCAAATCCTGATCCTCCTTCAGTCTGTCTTACCGCCATCCAGGCCATTTTCATAATTAATTGCTAGCTGCAAAAAGCCTCCACTGATTTTATGTTCTCCAGAAAGAACAAGTTGCAAATGAAAGCTTTAAGTTGAAACACATTCATTTTGCTGGCCCACATGAGACAAGACAGCCATACAGTGATTGTGCAGCATAACATTGAAAGTTTTGCAGCTATGATGCTGATAGGCTCAGTAGTACTTAGATTTTTCAATCATTGTTTTGGCATTGTTGGAAACTTTATTTTTTTCTATAACTGTGATAGATGTTGATTGCCCAAAGACAAAAACGAAACCTTTATCTGTACATTTAATTTTTTAACAAGCTCTTTGTGGCAATGTAAAAAGGCAATCTTGTGTAAAAGGCGACCTCAGTTTAAAGTGCCTTGCCTTCTGAGTGATCTAGATTTCCTGTTGCTGCTAAACCACTAGCCATTAGCTGACAGCCTTTTAGTACTTGTCTTACATCAGAGATTAAAAGACGCCAGTGGTATCTTCACTTGTTTTTTCTGTACATATCAAGTGCAGAAAAGCAGGTTTGCAAAAGTAATTAAAAAACATTTTCTGGATTTAAATTAGTTCATTTACATAACCAAGGTAAAGGAAAGCTGAATACAATATTCTAAATGTTACTAATCTTGGATTGCATAAGAGACTACAGTAGTTGCAGTTTTGCTTTAAATGATAAGCTGTGTTTATAACCCAAACAGCTAGCATTTAGTCAGTAATTAGTGGAGTGATGCTCTTTTTCTCAGAGAGGTGAATGATAAAAATTACAAATAAATATTTGGGAATCTTTCAGATATTCACATCTAATAAATGTCTATGTATGACAAGCTAAGGGTAAGATAAGATATAGATAGATAAATAAGCTATTAAACTACTATGCCGCAATCCAAATACCTTGCAAATATTACTACAATACTTGTATCTTTGTGTGGTAATCTCATGGACTCAAAGAGCTGTTGGATTCCTTTAAGTATGAGTTTGTCTCTGAATGTATCAACATTGAAACAGTTCATACAGATACAAATAACTGGAACTCTGCACTTATGTTTTAGACCACAACCTATATCAAAAGTCCACCATATTTAACACATTAAGTTCCATGATCGCATTCTGAACAGCTGTTACATGATCGGTTCATAAGATTTGTCTACACACCTAGATGCTCAATGAAGTATGATTAAAATAGCCTCATAACTAGGAATGACAATTTTCATCTAACAAGAGAAATATGAGCATTTAACAATAATATATAAATATATTAAATAAACATCTACACATCCTGTTAGTGGTAATTTTAAACAGCTTAGCCCAAAACGGATATCACCCTTTTTGGCTGAAGCTTACAGGGATGACAATTTCTTTATTTATAGCACAAGCATATTATGTCCTTTAGATAGTGTTGCAAAAATAATAAAGGATACATCGGAGTAGAAGTCTTCTATGTAAATACCCATCTGATGAGTTACAAAAATGTAGAGTTGTTAATTAGTTTTTTTAATGTAAGGTGTTTAAGATGGAGAAATCGTGTCTTAATGTTGCCCTCTCACATCCACCAGAAGTGAGAGATTGTTCTCTCCGTGGCTGCTAGGTGGGTTCAGCCATTAAAATTTAGTCATTGATTTTTTTTTTTTTTACTGAAAATCTTCAATACACAGTTCACCACCATTATGATACAGACTGCTACAGCACCACAGGAAACCCCATTTTACAAAAATGGAAATCGATGAAGTTGAGTTAATATTATTTGTACATACTGATAAAAATCTCAAATATTTAAAAATGACAATAGGAGCAAAAATGTATTAAGAACGTAAGTGCATAAAAATGCATTTTTCTGAAGTGACAAATGTGTACATTAACTTGTTCAACTGAAATAAATGTCAACATATATTATCACCAATTTTCTCAGTCCTCATCCTCTACCGATATCTACTTGATCACTTTGGTTACTGAAAGTTTAAAAGGGTCTTGATCACTGCAACACCCAATTCTTATCATGCTTTACCAGTTTATATGACACCACTTCAGACACCCTAAGAAAGACTCATTTGTTCAATATCCTCTCCACATTGCACCTACTCTGCACATAGAGCAACTTACCAACAGTTGTAAAGACAGTGCAGCAGAAGAACATGGAATTAAAAAAATTCCATCTGCTAGGACTCTGGAACCATATTGACTTGAACTGCTTCATCTTTATCTCAACATGTCTAACTGTTTCGTTGTGTGTGCAGGAGCTGTTATCTGAAATAAAGAAGAATTATTTAGTGTAAAGCAAATCAACAATCTAAACTGAACCCACAAATCCTCTTAATGGGATACTTTAAAAATAACAAAACAATGTACCTAAATACAATATCCAAGCATTCTACTGCGAATAAGCTTTTTATTTTTTTATGCTGCAGATAGTTAAAGCAGTTATGTGCTCAAACTTACTTGTATCGTTCTGGATAATCTCGACAATCTGCGCCACAAAGTGCCGGTAGTCCTGTGCGGTGCTGGATTCGCTCCCTCCTTCAACGTGCATGAAGATTAGCGCACCCAGCACTGTGTATACTACCAAGGTGCCACACAGCGTCAGGTGAGGAAAGAGCCTCCAAAAGCGCGCCCAGCATCTCCTCGACCCTGTCGTGTTATTCACAGCTTTTTCTTCAAACACGGCCATCCTCCCGTTTGTCTCTACGCAGCATGCAGGTTGAGCCTCTCGCGGTAGGAGTGAAGAGCGTTTCGGGTTATGGCGTTATCCACAGTATGTCAGATCAGAACTGCACGCTGCGTGAACGCGCACAATTGAACACAAGGGCATGGCGTTCTAATGATTTAGCTTCGTGTATTAATTTCTGCTTTAACAGCTGTCCTCACTTAATTCGTAGATATATACATTAGAAAATGGCATATGCTCTATATTTATAGCTAGAAACATATTTTTACATAGGCCTCCAAGGAATAAAATAAAGTATAGACCTACAGGTTGGCCTACATCTAAAAAAAAAATAGAATATTATAAAAAATGTCAGCCCAATATTTTTGTGGCTCATTTCAGAACAGAGTCTCATACATTATATAGATAAATTACACATAGTAAAATGTTTAAAGCCTTATTTTTTGTACATTTGATGATTATGGCTTACAGAGAAACCCAAAATTTGTTGTCTGACAAAACTGAACAGTACATATCAACAACAAAAAATAGATACTTTTAATGTGTACATGTAATATAATTATGATATTATGCCTTACACAATCACAGGAAGACTGCTGGCTTTACTGATGAACCAGAAGACAACCATTGACATCCTTCACAAGCCACATAAGGTAATTGCTAAAGAAGATGGTTGTTGCATTCAGAAATGTTCACAGAAAGTTGAGAGGAAGGAGAAAGGGTGAAAAAATGGTGAACCAGAGACAATGAAACCACAGCTTTGAGAGAATTGCCCAGCACAAGCTATTAAAGAATTATGGGGAACTTCTCAAGTACTGCATTGATGCTGGAGTCAGCGCATCAAAAGCCACCATGCATAATTCAGAAGCATCTTCTGGTCTAAAAAGGAAAAACAACTGGACTGTTGTTCAGTGGTCTAAAGTACTTATTTGAGATGAAAATAAAGTTTGCATTTCATTTGGAAATCAAAGTCTCAGAGTCTGGGGGAACAGTGGAGAGGCACAGAATTCATGTTGCATGAATTTCAGTGTGAGGTTTCCAACAATGCAAATGACCTCCTGACCACTATCAAAGCAACCTTGGATTCAATGCACTTTAGCAGTGCCACAGGCTCATCACCTCCAAGCCCTGACAAATTGATGCATTAGTTCCTACAAAAGGAGGCCTACCAAGTACTGAGTAGAATAAAGACACGTTTTTGAATAAAATGGTTTAAAATACCATTTTATTGATCTTATGTAATATTCTAATTTGCTGATACTGTGAGTTTTGGTAAATCATAATTTTAAGCCATAATAATCAAAGCTACAATTCAATTAAACTAAAAAAATTAGAGAAAATTACACTCAGATATGTTTTTTTAAGCTGCAGTCGGGAGTTTTTTGAAAACTGTGGACTTAGCCTGAAATTTTGAATAAGCACAACTTACAGGTCCCTCCCCTTGCTTTTTGCTGCCCTACAGCCCTCCCTCCACAGCTCAGCCCCCACAGCGAAACATGCATACTGCTCCAATGTTTACCTGTCTTTGTTTTTTGAGAATGTGTCACTACAGAAACTGGCTGTTGGCTGGATGTTTCTCTAGGGGGAGGACTTTGGTTTTGTTTTGTGTTTTTCATAGATTAGATTCAAATTAAATTCAGTTTTATTTATATAGCACCAGTGCACAAAACATATAATCTCAAAGCACTTTACAAGTCAATTCAATCAAATCATACTATGTAAGTAAGAATTCCTCAATTGCCCCACAGTAGGGAAATTTGGCCGTGACAGTGGCATACACACAGACCATTACACACAATTATTAACGTCGAAAAAAGAAAAAATAACCAAGTAGTCCAATCTAAAAATTAGCTCTAAAGAAACACTAAGAGTAGAAGATAAAACATAAATAGCAGAGTAAATATTGCACTGTGGAAAAAGACAAATTTTAACAGTGGAAAAAAACATCCTCTTTACATACACAATACTACAATATGCAATGTGCTAGATAGTGCATCAGCATCCCAAAGTAGCTAAGGTGTGTGCAACTTACCTTGGTATCTGGGGACAGTGTAAACGGCTAATGATCGGATTAGAGTTGTGCAACCATTAGCATTATGTAAAGAAAAAGTTATTGATTCTGTTATTATAAACAGATTATACATGACATTGCAGATTATATTATCAGATTATAAAGTTTGATTGGAGCTGGGAGAAACGACCGGCAGAAGTGTTTCAGAGGGCACTGAAAGAGTTCCCCAGCAACAGCTCAATGCATGGGGTGGGTCTGCGTATGTGAAGGTCCACCACCAGTTCAATTTCATTTATATATTGCCAAATCATGAAACATGTCATCTCAAGGCACTTTACAAAGTCAAGTTCAATCATATTATACAGATTGGGTCAGATTATACAGATTGGTCAAAAATGTCCTATATAAGGAAACCAGTTGATTGCATCAAAGTCCCGACAAGCAGCATTCACTCCTAGGGAAGCGTAGAGCCACAGGAAGAGTCGTCTGCATTGTACATGGCTTTGCTGCAATCCCTCATACTGAGCAAGCATGAAGCGACAGTGGGAAGAAAAACCACCCATTAACGGGAAGGAAAAACCTCCGGCAGAACCGGGCTCAGTATGAACGGTCATCTGCCTCGACCGACTGGGGGTTACAGAAGACAGAACAAAGACACAACAAGAGAAACAAAAAAGCACAGAAGCACACATTGATCTAGTAATCTGTTCTACATTAGATGGAAGTAGCGGGTGAGCCGTCTTCTCTGGATGATGTCACAGTTAACAGAACGCCAGACCAGGTGTACCTACTATGAAGAAAAAGAGAGAGAGCAAAAGTTAAAAGCTGAAATGACGACAGTCATTTTAATGTAATACAATGCAAAACTGGAGAACAGTATACTGAAGAACAGTAGAAATCAGTAGAGTGAGAAAATTAGACCCTGATGTCCTCCAGCAGCCTAGGCCTATCACAGCACAACTATAGAGATAGCTCAGGGTAACATGAGCCACTCTAACTATAAGCTTTGTCAAAAAGGAAAGTTTTAACATTAGTCTTAAAAATAGATAGGGTGTCTGACTCACGGACCAAAACTGGGAGTTGGTTCCACAGGAGAGGAGCCTGATAGCTAAAGGATCTGCCTCCCATTCTACTTTTAGAGACTCTAGGAACCACCAGCAGACCTGCAGTCTGAGAGCGAAGTGCTCTGTTAGGAACAAACGGGGTAATCAGAGCTCTGATATATGATGGAGCTTGATTATTAAGGGCTTTATACGTTAGAAGGAGAATTTTAAATTCTATTCTTGATTTAACAGGAAGCCAATGAAGGGAAGCTAAAACAGGAGAAATATGATCCCTCTTGTTGATTTTCATCAGAACTCTTGCCGCAGCATTTTGAATCAGCTGAAGACTTCGAACTGCATTTTGTGGACTTCCTGATAGTAAAGAATTACAATAGTCCAGCCTTGAAGTAACAAATGCATGGACTAGTTTTTCAGCATCACTCCTGGACAGAATGTTTCTAATTTTGGCGATATTCCGGAGGTGAAAAAAGGAAACTCTGGAAACCTGTTTAATATGGGATTTAAATGACATGTCTTGGTCGAAAACAACACCAAGATTTTTAACTTTATTACCAGAGGCCAAGTTAATGCCATCCAGATTAAGGGATTGATTAAGAACTTTATTTTTTGAAGACTCTGGCCCAAAGATTACAACTTCTGTCTTGTCAGAATTTAAATGCAGGAAATTTAAAGTCATCCAGCTTTTGATGTCATCAAGACATGACTGAAGTCGAAGTAACTGATTGGATTCATCAGGATTTATGGATAAATATAGCTGAGTGTCATCAGCATAACAGTGGAAATTAATCCCATGCTGTCTGATAATTTTGCCAATCGCAAGCATATATATAGTAAATAGAATTGGTCCAAGGACTGAACCCTGTGGTACTCCACAAGTGACCCTAGAGTTTGAGGAAGATTTATTATTAACATGAACAAACTGGAATCTGTCCGACAGATAAGATTTAAACCAGCCTAATGCTTTTCCCTTAATCCCTACAGTATGCTCAAGTCTTTGTAGGAGAATATTGTGATCAACTGTATCAAATGCAGCACTGAGATCTAACAGGACAAGTATAGACACAAGTCCATTATCTGAGGCCATGAGAATATCATTGGTGACCTTCACCAGAGCTGTTTCAGTGCTATGATGAGCTCTGAAGCCTGACTGAAACTCCTCAAGTAGGTCATTACTTTGTAAATGTTCACATAGTTGATTAGCAACTACTTTCTCAAGAATTTTAGATAAGAAAAGAAGATTAGATATAGGTCTGTAATTTACTAACTCATCTTGATCAAGAGATGGTTTCTTAAGTAAAGGTTTAATAACAGCTACTTTAAAAGCCTGTGGTACATATCCATTTACCAAGGATAGATTAATCATGTCTAAAATAGGACCACTGATCAGAGGGAATATGTCCTTAAACAACTTGGTTGGGATTGGGTCTAACATACAGGTAGAAGGTTTAGATGAAGCTAAAATTTTAGATAGCTCAGAAAGCTCTACTGCTTTTAAACAGTTCAAACATTGCGCAGGTTCTAAGGATTCCTCCAATGCTGCCTCACTTACTGAGGATGAGGTAATCATGTTTGGGAGGATGCCAATTATTTTATTTTTAATGGAATCAATTTTATTTATGAAGAATCCCATAAAATCATTACTGCAAAGAGCTAAGGGAATGGATGGATCAACAGAGCTGTGGCTCTGGGTAAGTTTGGCAACTGTACTGAAGAGAAATCTAGGATTATTCTTATTCTCCTCAATTAATGATGAAAAATATGCTGCTCTAACTCTGCGAAGGGTCTTGTTATACAACAATAGACTGTTCTTCCAGATTAAGTAGGATTCCTCTTGGTGTGTAGAGCGCCATTTTCTCTCCAATTTCCTAACATTGTGCTTCAAGGAACGCAGCTCTGAATTAAACCAAGGAGCCAGCTTCCTGTGAATAATCACCTTCTTTTTCAAGGGAGCTACATTGTCTAATGCAGAACGCAATGACGAAGTCATACCGTTTACAAAGACATCTATTTGTGAATTGGAAGAAACAACATTGCTGCCATCTACAGGGCATTTCTGCAATACGGAGGATATTAAAAAGGGGACAGACTCTTTAAGTTTTGATACAGCATTATCCGATAAAGATCTACTATAATGGAACCCTCTTTTGGGGGTGGAGAACTCAGTTAGATTAAACTCAAATGTTATTAAAAAATGATCAGATAGGACAGGGTTGTGAGGAAATACTGTTAATTCTTCACAATCAATGCCATATGTCAGCACAAGGTCTAAAGTATGGAGCCAAGAGTGCGTCGGTTTATGCACATTTTGAGCAAAACCAATTGAATCTAGGATAGTTTTAAAGGCTACACTAAGGTTATCACATTCTGTGTCAACATGGATGTTAAAATCACCCACTATAATAGCCTTATCAGTATTTAACACCAAATCAGATAAGAAATCTGACAACTCATCCAAAAACTGAGTGTAAGGGCCTGGTGGACGATACAAAACAACAAACAGAAGAGGTTTTATTGCTTTGCAGTTTGGATGAGGGAAACTGAGGGTTAAATGTTCAAAGGAACTGTAGTTATTAATTGGCCTGGGACTAATTAATAAATCAGACTGAAAGATGGTTGCCACTCCTCCTCCTCTTCCCACAGATCTGGGAATGTGGAAATTTGAATAATTGGAGGGAGTTGACTCATTTATACTAACGTAGTCCTCTTGTAGCCAGGTTTCTGTGAGACAAAACAAATCAATCTGTTTATCAGAAATCAATTCGTTAACTAACAAAGTCTTTGGAGGGAGAGACCTTATATTTAATAGACCACATTTAATTGTTTTATTTTTAGGTTCAAGGTGAACCGTATTGATTTTTATTAGGTTTTTATGATTTGTTCCTTTTAGATAAGTTTTTGATCTGTTAAGTTTTGGCCGTGGGAAAGACACCGTCTCAATAGGATAATGGATGGGTAACAGTACAGAAGCTGCAGAGAGGTGTGTTAAACTACGGCTCTGCTTCCTGGTCTGGACCCTGGATTGTCAGCATTTAGGAGGACTAATAAATCCGGCCAGATTTCTAGAAAGAAGAGCTGCACCATCCAAAGTAGGATGGATGCCGTCTCTCCGGATCAGACCAGGTTTTCCCCAGAAAGTTCTCCAGTTATCAATGTAGCCCACGTCGTTTTCAGGACACCACCTAGACAACCAGCGGTTGAATGATGACATGCGGCTAAACATGTCATCACTGGTCAAATCAGGCAGGGGACCAGAGAAAATTACGGAGTCCGACATTGCTTTAGCAAACTCACACACCGAAGCAACACCAACTTTAGTGACCTCCGATCGGCGTGATCGGGTGTCATTACCGCCAGCGTGAATAACAATCTTACTGTATTTACGCTTATCCTTAGCCAGCAGTTTTAGGTAAGATTCTATGTCGCCCGTTCTGGCCCCTGGCAGGCATTTAACTATGGTCCCTGGTGTCTCTAGTGCCACGTTTCTGACTATTGAGCTCCCAATAACCAGGATCGGCTTCTCAGCGGGTGTGTCGCTGAGTGGGGAAAATTTGTTTGAAACGCAGACGGGTTGGTGGTGAACTGGGGGCTGAAATCTAGAGCTATGCTTCCTACGAACTGTCACCCAGCCGGCCTGCTTACCCGGCTGCTCGGGTGCTTCTGGAGGACCACTAAGTGAACTAACGCTAGGTCTATGTGGCTCCGCGCTAGCAGAGGGGCGGCTATCAGCTGGTCTTTCCATAGCACGGAGCCGGGACTCTAATTCTGACACCCTCGCCTCCAAAGCTACAAAAACACTACATTTATTACAAGTACCATTATCACTAAAGGAGGCAGAGGAATAGCTAAACATCTGACACAGAGAGCAGGAGATAAGGGGAGACTTAGTCAGAGACGGAGAAGCTGAAGTAATAGTTGGAGAGGAAGCCATTGTGGAGCTAAAGCTAGGCTAGGCTAAAGCTAGGCTAGCGCCCTTCTACCACGCCAAGAGAGCAAACCGTGAAACACGAGGAGTTCCCAAGCGTGATGTGCAGCAACAGAAAATGTTTTAAAAGTGCTTATGTGTTAGAAACAGATGTTACAGCAAAGAGATTAAAGATAAAAGCGAGAGAATCTGGAGCAATAAACCGTTGCTCACGCAGTGAAAACAGGAAGTGATACAATACGCCTTACCGCAAACAGGAAGTGACGTCAGCAGTTATTTTGCTTTTGTTGCATTTAACATGAGGAGGCTCTGCTGGCACCAGTCTACAAAGCTCTCTATCCACTGTCTGTACTACGATTTGTCCTCATCTTTGATGAGACTTACTATGGCAGAGTCATCAGAGAAATTCTGGAGGTGGCAACCTGGTGAGCTGATGGAGAGGTCTACAGTGTAGATGGTAAACAGAAATGGTGCCAGCACAGATCCCTGTGGTGCTCATGTACTGCAGGTCAGTTTGTCAGAGACACAGCCCCGTGTACTAATATTTTGCAGTGGACCAGTGAGGTGATCCAGTATTCAGGGATGGATTAAGGATAGCCTGGGCCCCTGGGCAAAGAATTCGCTCAACCCCGCCCCCCCAAAAAAAATAGAAAAAAAATGTTTACAAACCATGCTATTGTGGATTGTGAATAAATTGAAGCGGTTTGTCGCTTTACGTCTTTCCGGACAATTATAGCTAGCCTAACCCTGTACACCAACAGCTGCACCTCCAGTCATCAGTCTGTCAAGCTCCTGAACTTTGCGGACGACACCACTCTCATCGGACTTATATCTGATGGTGAAGAGTCCGCCTACAGCTGGGAGGCGAACTGGTGCAGGGAGAACAACCTGGAGCTAAACGCTCTAAAAACAGTGGAGATGGTTGTGGACTTCAGGGAGAAGTCAGCCCCAGCTACCTACATCATCTTTAAACTCTAGGGTCACTGTTGGAGTACCACAGGGTTCAGTCCTTGGACCAATTCTCTTCACTATAGATATGCTTCCGATTGGCAAAATTATCAGACAGCATGGAATTAATTTTCACTGTTATGTTGATGACACTATTGGTGTTATTTTTGACCAAGACATGTAATTTAAATCCCATATTAAACAGGTTTCCAGAGTTTCCTTTTTTCACTTCCGGAATATCACCACAATTAGAAACATTCTGTCCAGGGGTGATGCTGAAAAACTAGTCCATGCATTTGTTACTCCAAGTCTGGACTATTGCTGTCCTTTACTATCAGCAAGTCCACAAAACGCAGTTCAAAGTCTTCAGCTGATCCAAAATGCTGCAGCAAGAGTTCTGATGAAAATCAACAAGAGGGATCATATTTCTCCTATTTTAGCTTCCCTTCACTGGCTTCCTGTTAAATCAAGAATATAATTTAAAATTCTCCTCCTCACGTAAAAAGCCCTTAATAATCAAGCTCCATCATATATCAGAGCTCTGATTACCCCGTTTGTTCCTAACAGAGCACTTCGCTCTCAAACTGCAGGTCTGCTGGTGGTTCCTAGAGTCTCTAAAAGTAAAATGGGAGGCAGATCCTTTAGCTATCAGGCTCCTCTCCTGTGGAACCAACTCTCAGTTTTGGTCCGTGAGGCAGACACCCTGTCTACTTTTAAGACTACGCTTAAAACTTTTCTTTTTGACAAAGCTTACAGTTAGAGTGGCTTATGTTACCCTGAGCTAGCTCTGTAGTTATGCTTCTATAGGGTTAGGCTGCTGGAGGACATCAGGGTCTATTTCTCTCACTCTAATGAGTTCTCCTACTGTTCTCCAATTTGCATTGCTTGTCGTCATTTCAGCTTTTAACTTTTTGCTCTCTCTCTTTTATCTTCATAGTATGTACACCTGGTCTGGCGTTCTGTTAACTGTGACATCATCCAGAGAAGACAGGTCACCCGCTACTACCATCTAATGTAGAACAGATTACTGGATCAATGTGTGCTTCTGTGCTTTTTTGTCTGTCTTGTTGTGTCTCTGCTCTGCCTTCTCTAACCCCCAGTCAGTCGAGACATGACTGTTCATACTGAGCCTGGTTCTGCTGGAGGTTTTTCCTTCCTGTTAAAGGGGAGTTTTTCTTTCCACTGTCACTACATGCTTGCTCAGTCTGAGGGATTGCTGCAAAGCCATGGACAATGCAGACGACTGTCCCTGTTGCTCTACGCTTCTTCAGGAGGAGTGAGTGCTGCTTGTCAAGACTTTAGGAGATAAGAAATCTGTATAATTTGACCCAGTCTGTATAATCTGATTGAATCTGACTTTGGAAAGTGCCTTGAGATGACATGTTTCATGAATTGCCGCTATATAAATACAATTGAATTGAACTGAATTGTTTAGTCATCCGATTGATTTCTATCACCTCTTCTGAAACCGGAAACGCTGAGTATAACATGGTGAGGTAGAGCTACTCAGAGCAGCAGCTTTCTACTCAGAGTAGTTTGGCAATTTTTCTGAAACGGAGCCCAGAACAAAGACACACACCACAACCTGCCTAACCATAAAGGCGATTGCCCCACCCATCAATCAGTGATGTTCTCCGATCAGCACCTGACGCTCACAAAGTAAAGATGTGGAACACCGTCTCAACAGAGTTGCAAAATGGTACAAAATAATTTGCTTTAAAATTACAGTTCAGCTTGGATTTTATTTACTTGCTGTGCGCGCAGAATCAAGATGCCGTGCGTGATTGCGCACGCGCGCAGTTTAGAGAGAACACTAGTTTGAACATGTCGCAAGTAGCCATGAGTTCCTCCAGTTAAATGGGTTTAGTAAAACAGCTATTCAGAGTGCTGAAAGACTTCTGGAAATGAAAGATATGGGACTGATTTCTACTTGAACTTATTACACCTATGTAACATGCCACGAGACGACATTCTTGGCTCATCTGCACAGAGACTGTTATAAAGGCTGTCATGGTTGGTTTGAAATGTTTGACCCACATGCAGAGCACACTGGCACACAGAAAGCAGTTTAAGATGTTTATTAATAAATCTGCAGAATATATACTCAGTGAAACAGTCACGGCCTGAGAACAGGTACACAGTGGAACGATCACGGGGTGAGAGACTCGTGGGGAGATAACTCGAGTGAGGACACGAACGATCTAGGAAACAAGGGAGAAAATAATTAAACAAGTCTAAACACGGGACGAAGGTGAAAACGAGAGGTGCCAGCTTACCACAAAGGCTCGAGAACCGGACCGGGGGAAAGGCGGAGCGGACTCAGCTCTAGGTGGAGTGGTTCGAACAGATCACAGGTGGGCGTGGGCAGGGTCCAAGCAGCGCTGGCGGGTCCAGAGACAGCAGGAGGAACCAGACTGATTCAAAGAGGTTCCTCTTCAGCCCGTTAGGCGAGACCAGGGAAGCTCGATGGGGCAATCCAAAAAACATCCAGAGACGGGGAACCAGTTGAGCCTGATATGAACCGTCCAAGTCTGAGAGGAGATTCCACTGCATGAGAATCCACGGGAGCTCAAGAGCAGACCTGGGAAACACACAAAGGCAGAAACTTTAGAGAAAGTTTTGGTCAGTCAACCAACAACGGTTAATACTCTGGTGCCCTCCTGCTGTCTGTGCGCTGATCTTATAGTGCAGCTCAGCGCTGCTGAACACGCTGCCTGCAGGTGTGTGCGCCCCGCCCACCAGTCAACTGCCGTCACCTGTGGAAAAAGCCGAGAAAGAGCAGGGCCAGCAGAAACTGCGCGGCTCTGCTTGCCGAGTCCTGACACCCCCCTCTCAACGGGGGAGGGGGGAAGGGGGGGGGGACGAGGGGCTTGAGAGGACAGGCTTGATCCGTGAAACATGAAACATGGGGTGGACTCTAGAGTGGGGCGGGAGATGGAGGCGGACAGTAGTGGGACTGAGGATGGAGAGGATCTCGTACAGGCCAGTGAAACGGGGAGACAGTTTACGGTGTGAGGGGAGATTGCGGGTTGAGAGCCAAACTTGTGAATCGGCGATCATGTTCTGCTGTTCTTTGGAGTGCTTGAATGGTTTGTCGGTGAATGTGCTGATGGACAGAGCTGGGGATGGCGATCTGTTTCTCCTCGGAGGGGAACAGGGGAGGCTGATAGCCTAGGGAGGCTTCAAACGGGGAAATTCTGGTGGCAGTGGAAACATGGGTGTTTTGCGCGTCCTCGATCCAAGGTAGGAATTTGCTCCAATCTGACGGATTGGTTGATGTAAGGCAGCGGAGAGCGGTCCCCAGCTCCTGGTTCATCCGTTCTGTCTGACCGTTGGTTTGTGGGTGGTATCCCGAAGTAAGGGTATACCTGGCCCCAGGACCGAGGCAAACTCCTTCCAGACCCTAGAGATAAACTGCGGGCCATGGTCAGACAGAACGTCCCGAGGAATTACATGCAGGCGGAAAACATGTCGAACCAGGAGCTGGGCCGTCTGGAAAGCAGATGGGAGCTTGCAAAGAGCGATGAGGTGACAGGCTTTTGAGAAGCGGTCCATGATCGTGAGGATAGTGGTGTAACCATTTGAGGAGGGAAGGCCAGTAACAAAATCGAGGGCAATATGGGACCAGGGGCGTTCGGGAACTGGAAGCGGCTATAATAGACCAGCGAGGGGCCTATTGGAACTCTTGTTCTGGGCGCACACGGAACAGGAGAGAACAAAGTCCTTTATATCACGGGACATGTGAGGCCACCAGAAGTGCAGAGAGAGGAATGTGCTTGTGCAGTGAACCCCAGGGTGAGCAGAAAACTTTTCCGAATGAGCCCACTGTAAAACTTGGGAACGCACAGAGGAAGGAACATAAATGCGGTCAGGAGGACCGTCTCCCGGGTCTGGGTCCAATTCTTGGGCCTGAGTGATGAGGTTCTCGATCTCCCATTGGAGGGCTCCGAAGGTGCAGGTGGGTGGCAGAATAGGGGCTGGTTCCTTTTCGGAGTCCAGAGGGGAGTAGACGAGACAACGCATCTGGCTTCTGGTTTCTGGATTCGGGACGGTAAGAGATGATTAAGTAAAATCGGGAGAAGAACAGGGACCAGCGTGCTTGCCTGGGGTTGAGACGCTTAGCTGCCTGGAGGTAGGCCAAGTTCTTGTGGTCGGTCCAGATCTGCACAGGCTGCTCGGACCCCTCCAACCAATGGCGCCATTGGTTGGCGAGGAATCGCTGCAGCTCCTTTCTATTCTACGGGACGGGCTAGTCAAGAACCGCTTTAATCTTATCTGGGTCGGAACGGACACGACCTCCTTCAAGGATAAGTCCTAGGAAGGTGACTGAAGACTTGTGAAACTCACACTTTTCTGCTTTGAAGGACAAGATGTACATGGTGCTGATGCTCTGCCAGGTCACAGGAGTAAATCAAAATGTCATCCAGGTAGACAAAAACGAAAATATACAGGAAGTCACAGAGGACGTCATTAACAAGGGCCTGAAAGACAGAGGGGGCATTGCACAGACCGAAAGGCATCACCAGGTATTCGAAATGTCCTAATGTTGTCTTGAAAGCTGTTTTCCACTCATCCCACCCGGCAGACCCGAACCAAGTGGTAAGCGTTACGAAGGTCTAATTTCGTGAAGATGGTGGCTGACTGTACCAGTTCGAGGGCGTAGGAAAGGAGCGGAAGAGGGTATTTGTTCTTTACTGTGATGCCATTTAACCTACGATAATCTAGGCACGGAAGTAAGGCATCCGTCCTTTTTACCAACGAAGAAAAACCCCGCCCCCAGCAAGGATGATGAGGAGTCGCTATTCGCTAGCCAAGCGGCTAGCGACTAGTGACTCTTTAATGTATTTCTCCAAAGCCTGTCTTTTGGCTTGGGATATATTGTAGAGCCGGCTGGTCGGTAGGGGATCCCCGGGTAACAACTCGATTGCGCAATCATAGGGGCAATGGAGCGGTAATAAACAGGCCTGGGATTTACTAAAAACCATTTGCAGATCGTGGTACTGGGCCGGCCCAAGTCTTAGGTTCTCTGGATCGACCTCGGTTGGAGGGGAAACAGAAGCAGAGCAGGTCGGCACGGCCAAATGCATACAGCGTGATAGGCAATTAGGTGACCACGACTCGATTCGTCGGTCAGTCCAGTTAACTTGCGGATTATGTGAGCGCAACCAGGAGAAACCCAGAACAAGCGAGGCATGTTTCACAGGGAACACTAGAAAGGAAATCTGTTCACGGTGATTACCCGAAACCACTAACTCGAGAGGTTTAGTTTGATGTGTTATACGTGGGAGAGCTCCGCCATTTAAAGATGACACCCTGAGTGGAGAACTCAAAGGAACAGTCTCAAGCTGAGCCTGGCGCACAAATGACTGATCAACTAAATTAAAATTGCACCCTGAGTCAATCAGAGCGTACAACTTAAATATCTTCAGCGGAGTGATAATCACAGCAGGGAGACAAAGTCGCTGAGAGGTTGGAGAAATTTTGGATTGGTCCGACGGGTTCTCCACTACTGCTGACGAACCCAACCTTTTGGCCGCTCTGGGCAGGCGTTTAAAAAATGGTCCGGCGAGGCGCACTATATGCAAAGTTTAGCAACCATACGCTGTTGTCTCTCCTCGGGAGAGAGCCACACCCGGCCCAGCTGCATGGGTTTAGGGGGAGAGTGTGGAGCGGCCGCAGATCAGGTAGGAGGGCAATCAGGTTGAGGAGGCCGGAAAGGAAGCGGCCTATCCACTCTGCCCTTGCTTCTATCCTTAAGACGGTTATCTAGACGAATTGCTAGAGTAATCATTTTGTTAAAGGTATACTATGCAACCGGGGTTGATTTTCCAGCGAGGCTCCCCCCAGAGGGCGAAAGTAAAAGTGTACTGTCATAAAGATGCTCAGCTGTTCTGGTTTCTCCGTCAAGCCAGGCGCGGTTGTTTGGAGCTTAGCAGACAGGCAAACGCAACGAAAAGTCGAAAAAACGGCAGTACAAACAATGACTAACACAGTGAAAGTATGAACATCAGGGTTTCCCGCAGCGGGTTTCCCGCAGCGGGTTTCCCGCAGCGAGTTTGGCGAGGCGCTGCGGCCGCCTCGCCAAATTCACGCTACCGCCTCGCCAACATAAAAAAAAAAATAATAATAATAAAAAAACTCGATAAGCTTGCATGTTTATTTGACGTTAACACGCGGTTCTTTGTTGTTGCTTTTGCGCGTGCATATAGTGAATGGCAGGGCAAAAACACATGGAGTTCTCGCCATAAAGCAAAACCGACTCTCGCAATGCACCAGACTTCTGAGCCTGTGGGTGCGGGCCGAGGGCTCTTGCAATTGCAAGTACGGTATTTCCCCCACAGACCACCAGGGCGGCCGAGAAAACCTTTGTTCGACCTGAAATGACTCATTTAATCATCCAAAACGGTATGGAACACATTAATTAACTGAAAAATGTTGCATAGTATGCCTTTAAGGGTCGTCAGTTCTTCTAGGTGAGCGAGTTCGTCCTTTAGAGGTTCGTCCAAGGCCTGAAAAAAACCTTTGCAGCCAGCAGGCTGCGGCTGCAAGCGTGCGAAACTCGACAGCAAAATCAGAGACGCTCCTCCCTCGCTGCCTGAGGGCTAGGAGCCGACGTGAGTCTTGTACTTCATCAGACTCAGACGTGAAAACCATTTTAAACTCACTAATAAACTGAGCAAAGGAACATCCAAAACTCTGACAATCGGCAAAGCGGGACTCAGCCCATGTTAATGCTCTCCCGGTTAATAAATGTCAAATAAAAGCGATCCTGGAGTAGTCCTGAGCATAGAGTCGAGGGGACTGATTAAAAACTAAGGAGCACTGAAAGAGGAAACCTCCACAGTCTCCACTGTCCCCCAAGAACCTCTCTGGAGGGGAAGAAGAAGCCTCTGGACGCAGTGGAGATGCTCCGGCTGACGCGGACTCGGGGGCGAGGATTGGTTGTGCGGGAGGCTGAGGGCTGGCAGTAAGCGCGGCCGTCAGCTGATTAATCTGGGCGGCGAAGCCCTGGAATTTATCCTGCATGGTAAGCACTCCTTTTGGGTCACTTTTTAATCCGATTTTGATGGATTAAAAAGGGGCGGGGCTTATTTTTTTATTGACCTTGAGTGACCTCTAGATGACCTCTAGATAACCTAAAAATTAAATGATATAAAATTTATATTAATTGATATAAAAATGTATTCTTATCTCAATTAATAATTAATCAATAATTAAATGATATAAAATTTATATTAATTGATATAAAAATTTATTCTTATCATGATTAATAACTAATCAATAATTAAATGATATAAAATTTATATTAATTGATATAAAAATTGATTCAATTCAATTCAATTCAATTTTATTTATATAGCGCCAAATCATGAAACATGTCATCTCAAGGCACTTTACAAAGTCAAGTTCAATCATATTATACAGATTGGGTCAGATTATACAGATTGGTCAAAAATTTCCTATATAAGGAAACCAGTTGATTGCATCAAAGTCCCGACAAGCAGCATTCACTCCTGGGGAAGCGTAGAGCCACAGGAAGAGTCATCTGCATTGTACATGGCTTTGCTGCAATCCCTCATACTGAGCAAGCATGAAGCGACAGTGGGAAGAAAAACCACCCATTAACGGGAAGGAAAAACCTCCGGCAGAACCGGGCTCAGTATGAACGGTCATCTGCCTCGATCGACTGGGGTTACAGAAGACAGAACAGAGACACAACAAGAGAAACAAAAAAGCACAGAAGCACACATTGATCTAGTAATCTGTTCTACATTAGATGGTAATAGCGGGTGAGCCGTCTTCTCTGGATGATGTCACAGTTAACAGAACGCCAGACCAGGTGTACCTACTATGAAGAGAAAAGAGAGAGAACAGAAAGTTAAACAGAAATGACAACACATAATGCATAATTGAAGAACAGTAGAACTCAATAGAGTGAGAAAATTAGATCCTGATATACTCCAGTAGCCTAAGCCTATAGCAGTAAAACTATAAAGGTAGCTGAGAGTAACATGAGCCACTAGTAAGCTTTGTCAAAAAGAAAAGTTTTAAGCCTAGTCTTAAAAGTAGACAGGGTGTCTGCCTCACGGACCAAAACTGGGAGTTGGTTCCACAGGAGAGGAGCCTGATAGCTAAAGGATCTGCCTCCCATTCTACTTTTAGAGACTCTAGGAACCACCAGCAGACCTGCAGTCTGAGAGCGAAGTGCTCTGTTAGGAACATACGGGGTAATCAGAGCTCTGATATATGATGGAGTTTGATTATTAAGGGCTTTATACGTTAGAAGAAGAATTTTAAATTCTATTCTTGATTTAACAGGAAGCCAATGAAGGGAAGCTAAAATTGGAGAAATATGATCCCTCTTGTTGATTTTCATCAGAACTCTTGCTGCAGCATTTTGGATCAGCTGAAGGCTTTGAACTGCATTTTGTGGACTTCCTGATAGTAAAGAATTACAATAGTCCAGCCTTGAAGTAACAAATGCATGGACCAGTTTTTCAGCATCACTCCTGGACAGAATGTTTCTAATTTTGGCGATATTCCGGAGGTGAAAAAAGGAAACTCTGGAAACCTGTTTAATATGGGATTTAAATGACATGTCTTGGTCAAAAATAACACCAAGATTTTTTACTTTATTACCAGAGGCCAGGTTAATGCCACCCAGATTAAGTGATTGGTTAAGAAGTTTATTTTTTGAGGACTCTGGCCCAAAGATTAAAACTTCGGTCTTGTCAGAATTTAGATGCAGGAAATTTAAAGTCATCCAGCCTTTGATGTCAGACATGACTGCAGTCGAAGTAATTGATTGGATTCATCAGGATTTATGGATAAATATAGCTGAGTATCATCAGCATAACAGTGGAAATTAATCCCATGCTGTCTGATAATTTTGCCAATCGGAAGCATATATATAGTAAAGAGAATTGGTCCAAGGACTGAACCCTGTGGTACTCCACAGGTGACCCTAGAGTTTGAGGAAGATTTATGATTAACATGAACAAATTGGAATCTGTCTGACAGATAAGATTTAAACCAGCCTAATGCTTTCCCCTTAATCCCTACAGTATGTTCAAGTCTTTGTAGGAGAATATTGTGATCAACTGTATCAAACGCAGCACTGAGATCTAACAGGACAAGTATAGACACAAGTCCATTATCTGAGGCCATGAGAATATCATTAGTGACCTTCACCAGAGCTGTTTCAGTGCTATGATGAGCTCTGAAGCCTGACTGAAACTCCTCAAGTAGGTCATTACTTTGTAAATGTTCACAAAGTTGATTAGCAACTACTTTCTCAAGAATTTTAGATAAGAAAAGAACATTAGATATAGGTCTGTAATTTACTAACTCATCTTGATCAAGAGAAGGTTTCTTAAGTAAAGGTTTAATAACAGCTACTTTCAAAACCTGTGGTACATATCCATTTACTAAGGATAGATTAATCATGTCTAAAATAGTGCCACTGATCAAAGGGAATATGTCCTTAAACAACTTGGTTGGGATTGGGTCTAACATACAGGTAGAAGGTTTAGATGAAGCTAAAATTTTAGATAGCTCAGAAAGCTCTACTGCTTCTAAACAGTTCAAACACTGCGCAGATTCTAAAGATTCCTCCAATGCTGCCTCACTTACTGAGGACGAGGTAATCATGTTTGGGAGGATGCCAATTATTTTATTTTTAATGGCATCAATTTTATTTATGAAGAATCCCATAAAATCATTACTACTAAGAGCTAAGGGAATGGATGGATCAACAGAGCTGTGGCTCTGGGTAAGTTTGGCAACTGTACTAAAGAGAAATCTAGGATTATTTTTATTCTCTTCAATTAATGATGAAAAATATGCTGCTCTAACTCTGCAGAGGGTCTTGTTATACATCAATAGTCTGTCCCTCCAGATTAAGTAGGATTCCTCTTGGTGTGTAGAGCGCCATTTTCTCTCCAATTTCCTAACATTGTGCTTCAAGGAACGCAGCTCTGAATTAAACCAAGGAGCCAGCTTCCTGTGAATAATCACCTTCTTTTTCAAGGGAGCTACATTGTCTAATGCAGAACGCAATGAGGAAGTCAGATTGTTAGCAAAGGTATCGATTTGTGAATGGGAAGAAACAGCAATGCTGCCATCTACAGGGCATTTCTGCAATACTGAGGATATTAAAAAGGGGACAGACTCTTTAAGTTTTGATACAGCATTATCCGATAAAAATCTACTATAATGGAACCCTCTTTTGGGGGTGGAGAACTCAGTTAGATTAAACTCAAATGTTATTAAAAAAATGATCAGACAGGACAGGGTTGTGAGAGAATACTGTTAATTCTTCACAATCAATGCCATATGTCAGAACAAGGTCTAAAGTATGGAGCCGAGAGTGCGTCGGTTCATGCACATTTTGAGCAAAACCAATTGAATCTAGGATAGTTTTAAAGGCTACACTAAGGTTATCAGTGGCAAACGCAACAAATTAAGATTCTTATCTTAATTAATAATTAATCAATAATTAATTGATATAAAATTTATATTAATTGATATAAAAATTGATTCTTATCTTCATTTTTGATTAATCAATAATTAATTGATATAAAATTTATATTAATTGATATAAAAATTGATTCTTATCTTCATTTTTTATTCTTATTTCTAATTATTTAATTATTTCTAATTATTTAATTCCTTTATAACACATTTAATTTAGTTTATTTAGTTTATACACATTTAATTATTTAATTTATACACATTTAATTATTTAATTGGGGCGGGGCTTATTTTTTTATTGACCTTGAGTGACCTCTAGATGACCTCTAGATAACCTAATAATTAAATGATTTATATTAAATAATATAAAAATATATTCTTATCTTAATTAATAATTAATCAATAATTAAATTATATAAAATTTATATTAATTGATATAAAAATGTATTCTTATAATTAATAATTAATCAATAATTAATTGATATAAAATTTATATTAATTAATATAAAAATTGATTCTTATCTTGATTGATAATTATTAAATAATTAATTGATATAAAAATTGATTCTTATCTTAATTTTTGATTAATCAATAATTAATTGATATAAAAATTGATTCTTATCTTAATTTTTTTTAATTTCTAATTATTTAATTATTTCTAATTATTTAATTCCTTTATAACACATATATTTAATTTAGTTTATTTAGTTTATACACATTTAATCATTTAGTTTATACACATTTAATGACAGACTGGCTTTTTCCCCATTTTTTCTGCCACACTGCTCCTTAAAAAGACATCTCAATCTACAGAGTCAGATAAAAATTGAAAAAAAAGAAGTTAATTTGCAGAGTAATGTAATATTTTAAACATATTTTGTTACACAAATTAACAAAAACTGCAAAGACTGCCACAGAACAGAACCAGGAGCAAACTTTCCTCTAAATATATCGCTCCGTTAAGACTCTGCTGGTTTTCACTGGAACCTGCTCACGCTGCAGTGAAAGAGCTCCGCTTTGTCATCTCCATCTTTAAACTAAAAACCAGATGCTATGATTTTACCTGTACCCCCATAGTTCATTTTATAGAACACAGGGTTTCCCCAGAACTTGGGCTAATCTTTGCAGTAGGTGTCTTGGTGGGTTGAGGGGTGTGTGCGGTTAACTGTGCAGCGGGATTTTTACCAAAATATTGCTTTTTCACCATTAAAAACAGCAGAACAGTATAATGTTGTACCAGACAAGTAAAAGTTAGGTAACCAAAGTAAGAAGAACATGATTTCTAATTGTGATGGCAGAAGTATCCAGTCAGTAGCTTTATGGTTTTACGGTTATAAACATTGATCCATTATTTGGCGGATATAAAGGCTGCTGATCATCAGGCGGCTGCAAGCAGCAACAGAAATCCATGCAGGGTACAGGTCGGCCTGCAGCTGTAATTATTAGAGGAAAAGGACCCAGAATTCAGCCAGACCAGCAGAGGTTTCTTAAAAAAAGCTCTTTAATTACCAACTCAAAAAACGGGAAAAAATCCAAACAGATTGTAGAACAAAAAGATGACACAAAAAATAAACTAACGAGCAGGGCAGACAAGGCAGGAACAGACCGGACAGACTGGCTCAG